>NC_139962.1:462500-482500 GCF_963454915.1 Gymnoscopelus microlampas
CTAGGACCGGGGAAAAACCCTACATAAGGCGGCCATATTGGTCCCACCGGTTCGGCTACTGGGGCAGGTTCGGGGCTCTCCATCGGTGACCTGGGGGCTATACACACTTTTAATGCATTCCTATGGATCGTTCTATCTCGCCCTCCTTTTTCAGGTCGGATCCTGTAAACTAGGCCCGCATCCCCCACCCTCTCCAATACCACAAAAGGTTCTGGGTCCCACCATGGGCCCAGTTTACCTTGTCCCTGTCGGTTCCGGTTTCGTACCCACACCCTCTCTCCAGGTAACAATGGTGGCATACCGGCTCGGCGGTCATAGACCTGTTTACGCTGTCCTGCTATATGCACCATTTTTTTCTCGGCTGTCCTATACGCTGTGGCCATTCGTTTCTGGTGATCTTGCACCCAATCTCCCACTCCCATTCGATTTTGTGACAACGGTACTCCTAATGCTACATCTACCGGACGCCTCAGGTGGCGACCAAACATTAAGTACGCAGGCGCATAACCTGTCGCACCATGTTCAGTATTGTTATAAGCGTGTACTAACTCAGGTAAGTGTTCATTCCATCTGCCTTGGCGATCAGTATCTAGAGAGCGCAACATGTTTAACAGTGTTTGATTAAACCTCTCCACCCCCCCATTACCAGCTGGGTGGTAAGGGGTGGTGCGACTCTTAGTAATACCGTATGTATGACACAATTGCTGCATTAATTCGGATTCAAAATTCGGGCCTCGGTCCGAATGGAAACGAGCCGGGCAACCGAATGGCTGAATAATATGTGTCCAAAGCGCACGGACAGTCGTGGGCGCAGTTTGGTCACGCGTTGGAATAGCCCAACTGTACCTGGTGAATAAATCGGTTGCTACAAGAATATTCTGCCATGCGTCATTCGGCCTACCTAATGTGAGAAAATCAATAGCCACTACCTCCATAGGATACGATACTTCGAATGGCTGTAAGTAACATTCTTGTGTATGCTGATCAATCACTTGCCTATACAACACATTGTCTCTGATGCGCAACCGGTCCCACTGTCGTAACATTTGCCTGGCTTCCCGTGACCAACTCCTCTTCTCCATAAGGGTAGGCAGTTTCCTCCGCTCTACGCAACTCTTCACCATCTGGATGTCCGGATCTCGATCCTGTGTTCCCCGCCACTCAGCTCCAGCCCACCCGTCCTCTCTCTCCACCGGTGCCAACTCCACTACGGCCACTCCTACAGGTTGAACAGGGAACCTAGACAGGGCATCTGCGTTCGCATTGCTTTTTCCAGGTCGGTACTTTATATCATAGGTGAATGATGCTAGCTGGGCTGCCCAGCGCTGTTCCACCGCGCCTAGTCGAGCTGTTTGAAGATGCGCAACAGGATTGTTATCTGTATAAATCGTAAAATGAGCGCCAGTTAAGTAATCTTTAAATTTTTCGGTCACTGCCCATCTAAGTGCCAAGAGTTCTAATTTAAAGGAGCTATAATTTGCATCATTTTGTTCGGTAGGGTGTAGACTTCGGCTGGCGTAGGCGATTACTCGCTCCTGGCCATCTTGGACCTGTGCCAGAACGGCGCCGAGCCCGCGGCCACTCGCATCAGTATACACTACAAACGGTCGGTCATAATCTGCATAAGCCAGTATTGGAGCCTGCGTAAGGGCAGTTTTAAGAGCATCAAACGAGTTTTGGCATTCAGGGGACCACTCTATTTTACACGGATGGGACTTCACATCATTCGGGACTCCGATCAACAAACTATTTAACGGCCTAGCTATGGCAGCAAATGAGGACACGAAGCGGCGATAATAACCAGCCAGACCTAGAAAAGCGCGGACCTCGCGGACAGTCGAGGGTGGGGTCCAGTCTCTTACCGCAGCCAACTTTTCAGGGTCCGGGCGCACTCCCTCTTTGTCTACAACGTGGCCCAAGAACTTTACCTCCGGTTGGAGAAGCTTGCATTTATCGAGGCGCAGTTTCAATCCGTGTCTCCACAGCCGCTCGAAAACCTGGTCAAGGTGCTGCATGTGAGAGGAAAAGTCAGGTGAATAGACAATAATGTCATCGAGGTACACTAATAATGACTCTGTCACCTGGCCACTCAAGCATCGCTGCATTAATCTTTGGAAGGTCGCGGGGGCGTTACATAAACCGAACGGCATACGTTGGAACTCGAACAGTCCTAAAGGGGTGGTAAACGCTGTCTTTTCTCGATCCCGAGGGTCCACACCCACCTGCCAATAACCGCTGGCCAGGTCGAGTGTGGAGAACCACTGAGCCTTGGTCAGGCTTGTTAAAGTCTCTTCAATCCGAGGTAAAGGGAAGGCATCTTTGTGCGTCACGGCATTCAGTTTACGGTAGTCGACACAGAAACGCCAGCTGCCATCTTTCTTCTTCACCAGGACAATGGGCGCTGCCCAGGGACTGCAACTCTCTTTTATCACTCCCTTGTCCAGCATGTCACTCAATAAGGTCTTCATTTCTCTATACATGGAGGGCGGCAGCGGTCGGTGCCTCTCGCGGATGGGTGCCGCGTCTCCAGTTGGTATTTGGTGTTGCACCACGTCCGTCTGCCCAAAATCTTCATTATGGACTGCAAACACCTTCTTCCATTTACACATCATCGCATGCAGCTCTTCTCTCTGCTGGTCAGGTAGGTCATCTCGCCGGGTCAACGCCTCCATCTCCTCAGGTAAGGTCTTCACGGGTCCCTCGTCTTCGATGCTCACCAGGGACACTTCCACGGCTCCGTCGGTTCCTAGGGACAGGTTCAGGTCTCGTCGTCCACGGACGTCGGCCTCCTCCACTGGATATAGCTTCCCTAACTTTTGATGTCTGCCCACGGTCACGCTATACGCGTGGGGGTTGCAGATGCGCACGGGGACTCGGCCATTACGCACGGTGACCAACGCTCGGGCCACTCCCAGATCAGTTCCTTCCGGCATGGCCTCCATCAGGGCCTCGTATTCGGCTCCATTTGGACCTTTCCAGGCACGGCCCCATACTACTAACTCACTGCGGGCGGGGACTCGGATTCTCCGTCGGCCGACAGGCCACACATAGCCCAATGCTCCGTCTTCGTGGGTCACTGCCTCCACTCTCCTACAGGCGGCGAATGCTTTTTTCCATGGTGTCCTCTCCTGTTGGCATGGAAACACAGACCTCCCAGAGAGTTTAAATAATGCATGCCACACTGCGTGGACTACGTTCATCCCAATGATCAGCGGCTCAATACAATGTTCATCTTTTACAATTACGATTCCTCTTCCCGGTATTTTCAGTCCTTCTAATTCTAAATCGAATATGGCATAGCCAGAATAGGGTAGATCAAGGCCGTTTGCTGCCCGTAGGCTAAACACCAGAGGCCCATTTTCCATTTTATCTTGCGAGAACTTTTCGTTAAACAAACTCTGCTGCATCAATGTGACTTGAGACCCCGTATCTAATAAACCCCTCATTTGGACTCCCCCCATTGTTATCCCAATTGTCGGACATTCCCCCACAAACACTTCATTGGCCCTTAACTTTTTTTGTGAACGTTGCACCTCTGCCCCCCGGACCTCGGCGACAGGGCGTACTAGTTTAACTGACTTCGGTCGGATCTACAGAATCTCGCTATATGACCCGCCTGTCTACACTGGCTACATATCGGCCTACCTCCTTCATCCCATTCGTAGCGCTGAGAGGCCGTATACCGTCGCTCAGGTGGCGGTGGAGTGCGCGCTCGTGCG
The DNA here is from genome assembly GCF_963454915.1 of Gymnoscopelus microlampas. Taxonomy (NCBI): domain Eukaryota; kingdom Metazoa; phylum Chordata; class Actinopteri; order Myctophiformes; family Myctophidae; genus Gymnoscopelus; species Gymnoscopelus microlampas. The sequence continues at coordinate 466,220 of NC_139962.1, forward strand.
TCATTGGTGCCAGTGCGGAGGAGCGGTCTAATTTCCTTCATGAGTTCCTGCGTGAATCCTTGCATTTGAGTTTTTACGTCGTCCATGATTTCCTGTTTTAATTTTTCTCTCCAAGCAGGGTCCTGAGAAGGGTAGGGGACAGAAATAGGATTAACAGCGTGGCACGTTATTTCAGTAGTTCCATGTTCAGCAGCTAACAGGTAGGCTTCTTCGCGTAAAGCAGCAAAATCTTCATCTGGGTGTCGTCGAGCATATATTTTTAAGGCTTGGCCCAGGGGGCCCTCAGCTAAACCCATAACAAACTGATCACGAAGAATGGCTTCGGAGGGAGCGGTGCTTGGGTCGTACTGCCGCAGCCCACAAAACAGCTCTCTAAGTCTCAGGGTGTAAGTTTGTACATTCTCTCCTGCGCGCTGTGCGCACCGATAGAATAGTGAGCGCATTTCTGCGACAGAGACAGTTTCTTTATATAAAGCATCTAAGTATTTAAAAACTTTTGCCACTGTGTCGCGTTCGCCCTCCTCAACCACACTAATCTGCCGTTTAGCTTCGTTGGTTAGCGTTTTAATTATAATAGCAACTTTCCTGATTTCTGGTAGTTCCTGGGTACTTAATAATCCTCTAATCTGGTCTTTCCATTCCCTATATTTACTCTCGCCTTCTGTTCCACCAAAGGTGGGTAACCATGGGGCACCGGGATACACCGCCATCATCATCATTCTGAATCCGTAAAGCAAAAAAACAAAAAGCAACAAAAACAACAAAACAGTACAGTTTCTCTTAAGGGTATTCTCATGTGTTTGTTCTCAACCAGTCCTGCCGCCAACGCCAAATATGTGAACAGGGCCGAAATTGTATCACATTTGACTTGCAATTTGTTTGTACTATTGCACTCTTCTCCTTTAATAAATAATCCAGAATAAAACTCACAACAATAAAATATAAATGCACAATAAAGTGCTGGGTGCGTAATTACTGTGAGTCCTATCTGAACTAATTGTTTGTCGACTACGCCACTTTTGTTATAGAGGGAAGTCCCCTTTGAATACACTTTAACTTCTTCTTCAGGCTTTCACAGGTTCGAGGTTAACTGGTAAGTTTCAATACTTTTGGTTTTGAGAATACAACACTGGCATGAGAATATCCCTTTAAGAAACTGGACACGAATACAGTGTATCAAAAAAGGTAAGTCATATTTATTGGGTCCCTAATACATTGGCTTCTGTGCCTTAAAAACAATCAAATAAACACTATACTAATAAAACCTATATAAACATACAAAACACAATTAATCTACACAACAACTATAAAATAAATTATAAAGTTGTGCAAATTACGCGGGGCTTAATCACAAGGGTTCCTTAGCATGGGGGGTTTCTGTGCAACAAATACTTTTCAAGTAAAGTGCTGTGCCAATAAAGTGCTTCAAGATACTCAACACGGTTTGTTCAGGGGTAATGCTGCATGTCCATATATGGGGGTAAGATGGGAAAGGGTTTGAGGCCAGTCGTCTTCGTCTTCTCTCTTCTTTCTCTCCGCCTGCAATTATAGAGATCTAGACCAGTTCACTGTGCATTTACACGATACATTTGCGTTGTCTCAGGCAGTGGTTATACAGGGATTCAACGTTGCTTGTTCGAATACTCACTCGCCAGCCAGGTTTTTACACCTGGCGCTGAGTTGGTTGCGTATGCAACGTTATCGCCACTTTCCAGTCTCAGCGCTCCTTATATGGTCTGGTCTCACTCGTCTCTCATATGGTCTGGTCTCACTCGCCTCTTCCTCCCCTTCGGTTCGATCGCTTTCTCCTCTTGGTTTCTCCTTTGAATGTAGGCACACCTCGGCTTCCAAACTCCTAGGTGGCTGGTATGTCTACTTCATCTATGCACTCCTCTACTCCGTGTCTCGGCACAACCTTCCCCTCTGCTGTCCTTCTCCTCACTGACGCCTCTGTCACTTGGGTGCTCTGTTCTCTCTTTCAAACGGTCCCGCCTCCGCTTTTGTACCTGCCAAACCACACCTCCCTCTTCTTTCATTTGTCCGTGGTGACAGTCTGTCTGGGGACATTGGCCATGACCGTGGCCTTGGGCGTGACCGCGTGACTGCCGCTCTGCCACTCAATGTCTCTCAATACATGTGACCAGGGGATCATGGGGAAAACAATTATAAACAATACAGTGCGTAATAATAATTGGTACAAAAATAATAAGATGGTGGGGTTAAATGAGGCAATTATACACATTAAGCACCAATAAAAACAAATTACAAAAGTTTTAAGAACCCCTCATTTCACCCTTGTCACATATGTATGTATGTATGTATGTATGTATGTATGTATGTATGTATGTATGTATGTATGTCATGTACTGTGCAAGCTATTGATTGTTTATTATTTTTGTGTGAACATAATAGTTCAGCAATAAATGCCCGTTTATAAAGAACCCGACCTGTGTCATCAATGTTGTGAGAGGAGCTACACTTACCCTATACCTTTAATACTACCCCGGAACGGTGTGGTTAATGGGTTCTCTGCAGGACCTTCTGGCCACAAAGCCACGTACACACTCCACATGCACACTCCACGTACACACTCCACATGCACACTCCACGTACACACTCCACATGCACACTCCACATGCACACTCCACATGCACACTCCACATGCACACTCCACGTACACACTCCACATGCACACTCCACATGCACACTCCACATGCACACTCCACGTACACACTCCACATGCACACTCCACATGCACACTCCACATGCACACTCCACATGCACACTCCACATGCACACTCCACATGCACACTCCACATGCACACTCCACGTACACACTCCACATGCACACTCCACATGCACACTCCACATGCACACTCCACATGCACACTCCACGTACACACTCCACATGCACACTCCATGTACACACTCCACATGCACACTCCACATGCACACTCCACGTACACACTCCACATGCACACTCCACGTACACACTCCACATGCACACTCCACATGCACACTCCACATGCACACTCCACGTACACACTCCACGTGCACTCTCCTCCGCAGTGCACACAGAGATATAGAGACACTAAAACAGCCTCCAGGACATTGATTGTAAAGTAATAACACTGCTGCTCAGCCAAGCAGCAAGACTGCAGCAGCTGCCCTGCATACAGGGTAGACCCTAGCAACCACTGTAACCTAGCAACCCCTTGGAACATAGCAACCAGTAGAACCTAGCAACCATTGTAACCTAGCAACCACTGGAACCTAACACGGGAACCTAGCAACCACTGGAACCTAGCAACCATTGGAACCTAACAACCACTGGAACCTAGCAACCACTGGAACCTAGCAACCACTGGAACCTAGCACGGGAACCTAGCAACCACTGGGACCCATGCAGCAACCACTGGAACCTAGCAACCATTGGAACCTAGCAACCACTGGAACCTAGCAACTACTGGAACCCAGCAACCATTGTAACCTAGCAACCCCTGGAACATAGCAACCAGTAAATCTAGCAACCATTGGAACCTAGCAACCACTTGAACTTAGCAACTACTGGAACCCAGCAACCATTGGAACCCAGCAACCACTGGAACCGGCAACCACTGGACAGACAGACAGACAGACAGATAGACAGACAGACAGACAGACAGACAGACAGACAGACAGACAGACAGACAGACAGATAGAGGGACAGACAGACAGACAGACAGACAGACAGACAGACAGACAGACAGACAGACAGACAGACAGACAGACAGACAGATAGACAGACAGACAGACAGACAGACAGACAGACAACATCTCACAGCGAGAGGTTGAGGACACCATCAGCAAGATGAAATCTTCCCCCTGCGCCCTTGACCCTTGACCCCTTCCTTCCCCACAGCCCTGGTCAAAAAAATCCCACATCACTGCCATAAGCCCCTCCCTCATCACCACAGCCATAAGCCCCTCCCTCATCACCACAGCCATTAACCACTCCCTCATCACCACAGCCATTAACCACTCCCTCATCACCACAGCCATTAACCACTCCCTCATCACCACAGCCATAAGCCCCTCCCTCATCACCACAGCCATTAACCACTCCCTCATCACCACAGCCATTAACCACTCCCTCATCACCACAGCCATTAACCACTCCCTCATCACCACAGCCATTAACCACTCCCTCCACACAAACTTCAGATCCGTCTCCAACCTGCCCTTCCTCTCGCGGCAACAACTCAACTCCACCAACATCTCCAACACAATAAACTTTTCGAAACATTTCCGTGAGGATTCCACACAGCCCACAGCCCAGAAACAGCGCTGGTCAGCGTCACTAATGACCTTTTGATGGCGGCTGACTGATGATGGCTCCCCCTCCCTCCTCATCCTCCTGGACCTCTCGGCGGCCTTCGATACAGTCGACCACAACATCCTCCTCGACCGTCTTCAGTCCCACGGGTCCACTGGTTCACCTCCTACCTCACAGACAGAACCGAGCGTGTTGCCCTGGGAGGTGCACGTTCCCCGCACTCACCCTGCCAGATGCCTAAGAACTAGTCCACGCCTTTTGTCTCCTCAAGGCTTGACTACTGCAACGCACTTCTCATCGGGATCCCTAGCAAGAGCATCCAGAAGCTCCAGTACATCTAGCTCCGACGGAACCTCTCCCTCCGCTGTATAGCTCCGAGATGAGGTCCCTCGTTTGTTACTGCCGTCTGTTTTCGAAATGGTCGCACGTCTTCCACTTTACATGTTTCTTACCCCTTTCTGCACATCGTATCCAAAAAGTAAAGCATTTCCGCCACTCTCTCAGATGTTTTAAGTTTTAACGCGCCATAAAAGCCATCCAACGGGTTGAAGAAAGTATTTAATTCGCCTCGGTTTTCATCCGGTTACATGGTTTTTAAGACATTGCGCAAGAGTTGCGCCCGTAGAGATAACATTACTGATTACCCTACTGGTCAAATGTTGAATTGCATCTTCTAATGCAAAATATTATGGAACCGGATGAAAACCGAGGCAAATTAAATACTTTCTTCAACCCGTTGGATAGCTTTTATGGCGCGTTAAAACTTAAAACATCTGAGAGAGTGGCGGAAATGCTTTACTTTTTGGATACGATGTGCAGAAAGGGGTAAGAAACATGTAAAGTGGAAGACGTGCGACCATTTCGAAAACAGACGGCAGTAACAAACGAGGGACCTCATCTCGGAGCTATACAGCGGACAGCGGAGGGAGAGGTTCCGTAGGGGCTACAGTACATCCAGAACAGTGCTGCTAGGATCCTGATGAGAGTGCGGAAATACGAACACATCACACACCCACCCTCCATTCACTACACTGGCTCCCCGTCTTCTTCAGGATAGAGTACAAGGTCTCCCTCCTCACCTATCAGTGCATCCACAGCAATGCCCCCTCCTACCTAAAGGAACTCCTCAAACCCCCGAACTCCACCCGCTCCACCCGCTCCCTCAGCTCTAGAAACTCAAACACACTTGAACCCCTCACACACACAACGAAGCTCCGCTCCATGGGGGATCGGGCCTTCTGCTCAGCTGCTCCTCCACTGTGGAATGCCCTCCCTGACCATCTGAGAGCACCACAGTCCATTGGCACTTTTAAAAGACATTTCGTTTTAACAAAGCATTTGCTTAGATGACTCAGCCATGTGTTTGTTTTAACGTTTTAAACGTCTGTGTTTATCTGTCCATTGATCTGAATTTTATTCATTTCACTGTTTAATTATGATTATTGTTATTATTATTTTTTAACAAGTAGCACTTGATTTGTAGAGATGTGTTTCAAGTATAAAGTGTGTTACAAATAAAATATATTATTATTATTATTATTATTATTATTATTATTATTATTAAGCAGTCAGTCAGTCAGTCAGTCAGTCAGTCAGTCAGTCAAACTGTCGGCTGGCAAAGAAATGGCATCAGGCCCTCTGAATAAACTGTGTATAATTATAAAGAAATGGCATCAGGCCCTCTGAATAAACTGTGTATAATTATAAAGAAATGGCATCAGGCCCTCTGAATAAACTGTGTATAATTATAAAGAAATGGCATCAGGCCCTCTGAATAAACTGTGTATAATTATAAAGAAATGGCATCAGGCCCTCTGAATAAACTGTGTATAATTATAAAGAAATGGCATCAGGCCCTCTGAATAAACTGTGTATAATTATAAAGAAATGGCATCAGGCCCTCTGAATAAACTTTGTATAATTATAAAGAAATGGCATCAGGCCCTCTGAATAAACTGTGTATGATTATAAAGAAATGGCATCAGAGATGAGTCATAAATTATGACTCAGCTGGGAGAATAATAAATAGTTCACCAAGCATTATGAATGCATGGTAAACGTGTTTATTGTGTTATAAAATGTTATTTTATTCACAATTTCAAGTTAATATGTAGAAAACCCCATTTCCATGTGATTTATATGTTATTGTCCAAATACTATGTGTAATCGAATAATGGAACATTATTTATTATTATATTAAGAACAGAAACATATTTTATTTATTATTATATTAAGAACAGAAACATCATTTATTTATTATTATATTAAGAACAGAAACATCATTATTTATTATTATATTAAGAACAGAAACATCATTTATTTATTATTATATTAAGAAGAAAAACATCATTTATTTATTCTTATATTAAGAACAGAAACATATTTTATTTATTATTATATTAACAGAAACATCATTTATTTATTATTATATTAACAGAAACATCATTTATTTCAGGTTTAGCCAGAGCTGTTACAGAATCAATATGTTAAAGCAGGAGCCATTCTACCAGGTTAAAGTTAATAATAATAATAATAATAATAATAATAATAATAATAATGATAGTATTAATAATTGTATTATTATTATTATTAATATTATTATTATTATTATTATTATACCAGGTTAAAGGTAGGATAAGTAAAAAAAAGTGTTTTTAGTGAAAAGGTTCAAGCTGAATATCTTAGTAATAATCATTGCTGTATAGAGTGTTTGTTCATTAACCCTTTAACCCCTTCTCTCCAGCTCTTTAATAAACATTAATAATCATGGAACTTGTTTATTCTGTATCCTGTATGACGTCTCTGGTTGGATACAATTTGTATCCCGACCTGAAAATGCATGTTTTGTTTAATAAAGAGCTGGAGAGACATGGAGACTGTTACTGACAAACACTCTATAGCAATGATTACTATCACAATATAAAGCCATTTAACACTATTTATAGTGTGACATTCATGAAATGAGTGGACATGACAGACAGACAGACAGACAGACAGACAGACAGACAGACAGACAGACAGACAGACAGACAGACAGACAGAGCCCTTCTATCAACTGAAGAACAGTCAACTATGATTGTCATTATGCTCATCATGAACAATTAATAATGGCTAGAAGCAATTTACACATTGCACCCATGCACTTCATCAAGAAAGATTTGCATAGCTCTCGACTGTGTTGCCCTTTGTACTAAACTGTGCTTTTTGATCCTTCCAACACTTTGTAACCATCAATGTGTTCATTTGTAACCATCAAAGTCTTTATAATGTAACCATCCAAAGTATTTTTAATGTAACCATTAATGTCTTCATTTGTAACCATCAAAGTCTTTATTCTATGCAAAAGCACTTCGGACAGAAAAGCCCTGTGTTACCCCCTCCCTCTCTCACTCTCTCAGCGTCCATCTTGTTTGGTGTGTATCCTGGTGAAAAGTTGATCCTGTAATGGTCAGACGTTCTGGATCCTGTTGCCCTTTCATGTCGTTAGATGGTGTGAGAGAGCACAACCCTGCCTGCTTATTGGTCGGAATCCCACCTCCTCGTTGTCACTCTCAAGTTGTACTGTTGTGACCCCTCGGGGCGATACGTGACCATCCGTCAGGGGTAGTTAGGTTAGGGGTGGTTGGGTTAGGGGTAGTAAGGGGTAGCTAGGGGTTTAGGGATAGTACAGGGTAGTTAGGGGGTTAGGGTAGTTAGGTTAGGGGTAGTAACCATAACCTCAAGCATCTGACGGATGTTCAAATCCATCACAGGTGTGAGACTGTTCTGATTCCACCACTGACGTCTTCTCAGCTCTCCTGAAGTCTGTGTAGATACACCAACGTAATGGACGGGAACGAGACCTTGTTTGTTTAAAAGAAATGAAAAAATACATTCCATAGATCCAGAGAAGAAGGATGTAGATTAGCACTATCGGTATCAAAATTAGCCCCTAGTGGTTCGTCGTTTTTTTTTTCTCTCTTCCACTGTAAACGGAAGAGGTGTGGCTTAATAAGTGATTAAATGACAGAGGAAACCATCATGCAGTTTTATGTTAAAAGTGTCAGTAGAACATCAAAAGGCAGACAGACAAACGGCTGTTTCTTACGGGAAAAAAAGAAAAAACTACAAGAAGGTTCTGTATAGAAAGGACAAAGAACTCTGAAGATATTCTACTCTGAAGGTTTAACTGTGAAGGTATTTCTACTCCTCTGAAGATCAACTACTCCTGTCAAGTACTTCTACTCATCTGAAGGGAAGGACAGGCACTCTGTTGAGGTTGAGATCAAGGTGATCCAGGGTTCATTTGAAGCTTGAAGGTCATTGTAACCTCCTCCCAAAGGGAAGTGGAACATAGACCAAACATCAGAGAGCTGGCTGGAGACCCATCATCACTGAAGACCATCCTAAAGACAGACCATCCTTAAGATAAACCGTCACTGAAGACCATCGTAAAGACAGACCATCCTTAAGATAAACCGTCACTGAAGACCATCGTAAAGACAGACCATCCTTGAAGATAAACCGTCACTGAAGACCAGAGCTGGTTGAAGAGCCATCATCCTGTGGATTTCTCTCAGCTCCAAGGCATCTCCTCAGATTCGTATATGGAAAGTGCTGCAAGGAGTAGAAACAATAAAAGTACAGTTGTTAAAGATGTGAAAAAAATAAACACATTTGTTGTTATTTCCTGTCAAACTAAAACACAATCAAAGCTCAATGTCCCTTTACCCTACTACGGATGGTGCGTTGCAAACGTTCCATATCCTTCTATCTACCTTACAATTGGAATCTACAGTCATGCGCCAGAATGTTTGTACGTTCGTCGGTTGCATCAGTGTTGCCAGATTGCGCGCAAGCAACAAGCAACCAGCTTCATGCAAAAACACCACGCTGCGCACTGCGCATGTGTGGACACACTTTCCCTAACCAATTACACGCCACTTCACGCTTACAACTCCTGGACATGGCAACCCCGTCAACCCCGCCCCCCCATCCAAATACTGTCTGTCTGACTCTTTGGGAGGGTTGAACGCAGCGAACGCCGTCTCGCTGGGCTGAGCGGGCTGCTTCATCAATCTGTGACGCACATTCTGGTCCTGCAAGAGCCTGTGTGAATACATAGATAGATGAACGGGTGAAATGTGTCCGTCTCTCAGTTTGCTTTCGTTTTCGGTTTGCGTCTCGAAACAAACACTGCTGTTGCTCTCGCTTTTGGTTTGCGTGTCCAAAACGTCTACAGCCTACTACACGAGAGCCTCGCGCCAGCGACTAGACGGAAGGGTCGCGTAGCGACCCGCACCTCTAGTAATTCTACAAAGCTCTGGTGAGGTGGTGAGGTCAAAATCTGTTCTGCTCGGTTCTCCTCTGTGGCTGGAGCAATTGATCTGAGTTTGCACACAGCCATTGACCATTACCATGTGTCACATACACACACACACACACACACGCACACACACACACACACACACACACACACACACACACACACACACACACACACACACACACACACACACACACACACACACACACACACACACACACACACACATTACCATGCGCACGGAACAGCGAATCCCGTTCTTCGATTTCGCCAAATCTCAGCTGTTTATCAGTGTTTTCGTGTCCTGCCCAGCTGTGGGATGGCCCCGCCAGCTATGGGACGAACTGCCTCCCGGGTTGCCAGATCATTCTGCGCATATCCCCCCACGGGTATGGACTAGAATAGATAACCATAGCTACTTCTAACTAAGCTACATCCTTTCTTCTTCTTCTTCTTCTCTTCTGTTTGAACCCTGTTAGTAATGTTTATATGTGCTCTTTGTTGTAATGTTGCTTGTTTTCTGTATGAGGACTACAGATGTAAATTAGCATTAGCATTAGCATTGTATGTGCTCTTAGACGGCCAATAGTGTCAGGCTGTAATTGCTTAAGCCCCGCCCCCTCCGTAGTCCTATTGGCTGGGCTTTAAACAGCCATAACTTCAGTTCCCAGCATGCTACACGCCCTAAACTTGGTGGTTGGTCCCACAGACTTCCAATTTCATCAAAAATGTCTCGAAACTTCACCCACACACTCTACCTCCCGAACACAAGGTCGCACAGGTATGACAGCAGTGCAAATGGCCATACTTCTGTAACTTTAATAGTTGTGGTTAGGGTTTATATGGTAGGGTTAGGGTTTACGTGGGTTAAATAGGGTCTATAGCAGGGGTCTTCAACGTTTTCAGGCCATGGACCCCTAGCTGAGAGAGATGAAGCAGGGACCCCCTCTATAGTATAAAAATATTGTGTTTCAGATTATACTTGTTGTGTTTACTTGGTCTGCTCTGTTTTCCCTCTACACCTATACCTCTTTGCCGAAAATAGCCAATCTACAAGCTCACAACGCCTCGCAGCGCGAGGCGTTGTGAGCTTGTAGATCGGCTATTTTTGGCTAAAGTTCTCCTCAGAAAAAAAGATGCTAGGGTTCAAGTGGTTAAGGTAAAAAAAAAAATCCTATCACACAAAGATTTGACGGACCCCTGTAGTAGCTCTGAGGACCCCCTAGGGGTCCCGGACCCCCTGTTGAAGACCCCTGGTCTATAGGGTTAAAGCAGTACCTTAAGAAGTCCGGGGCTTTAGAGATCATGTTCTCAAAGTCCTGGAAGGACAGCTTAACGTCTCCGTCCAGATCAGCCTCCTCCATGGCCTTATCACACACCAGGTTGACCTCTTCAGGGGTCAGCTCTCCTTTGGTCAGTTTGTTCAGAGTCTGAACCAGATCCTCTTTGCAGATGAAGTTATCCATGTTGAAATCTATAATATATATAATATATAGTTATAATATATAGTTATCCATGTTGAAATCTATAATATATATAATATATAGTTATAATATATAGTTATCCATGTTGAAATCTATAATATATAGTTATCCATGTTGAAATCTATAATATATATAATATATAGTTATAATATATAGTTATCCATGTTGAAATCTATAATATATATAATATATAGTTATAATATATAGTTATCCATGTTGAAATCTATAATATATAGTTATCCATGTTGAAATCTATAATATATAGTTATCCATGTTGAAATCTATAATATATATAATATATAGTTATAATATATAGTTATCCATGTTGAAATCTATAATATATATAATATATAGTTATAATATATAGTTATCCATGTTGAAATCTATAATATATAGTTATCCATGTTGAAATCTATAATATATATAATATATAGTTATAATATATAGTTATCCATGTTGAAATCTATAATATATAGTTATCCATGTTGAAATCTATAATATATATAATATATAGTTATAATATATAGTTATCCATGTTGAAATCTATAATATATATAATATATAGTTATAATATATAGTTATCCATGTTGAAATCTATAATATATATAATATATAGTTATAATATATAGTTATCCATGTTGAAATCTATAATATATATATAATATATAGTTATAATATATAGTTATCCATGTTGAAATCTATAATATATATAATATATAGTTATAATATATAGTTATAATATATAGTTATCCATGTTGAAATCTATAATATATATAATATATAGTTATAATATATAGTTATCCATGTTGAAATCTATAATATATATAATATATAGTTATAATATATAGTTATCCATGTTGAAATCTATAATATATATAATATATAGTTATAATATATAGTTATCCATGTTGAAAACTATAATATATATAATATATAGTTATAATATATAGTTATCCATGTTGAAATCTATAATATATAGTTATAATATATAGTTATAATATGTATTATCCATGTTGAAATCTATAATATATAGTTATCCATGTTGAAATCTATAATATATATAATATATAGTTATAATATGTAGTTATCCATGTTGAAATCTATAATATATATAATATATAGTTATAATATGTAGTTATCCATGTTGAAATCTATAATATATATAATATATAGTTATAATATGTAGTTATCCATGTTGAAATCTATAATATATATAATATATAGTTATAATATATAGTTATAATATATAGTTATAATATATAGTTATCCATGTTGAAATCTATAATATATATAATATATAGTTATAATATATAGTTATAATATATAGTTATAATATATAGTTATCCATGTTGAAATCTATAATATATATAATATATAGTTATAATATATAGTTATCCATGTTGAAAACTATAATATATAGTTATCCATGTTGAAATCTATAATATATATAATATATAGTTATAATATATAGTTATAATATGTATTATCCATGTTGAAATCTATAATATATAGTTATCCATGTTGAAATCTATAATATATATAATATATAGTTATAATATGTAGTTATCCATGTTGAAATCTATAATATATATAATATATAGTTATAATATGTAGTTATCCATGTTGAAATCTATAATATATATAATATATAGTTATAATATGTAGTTATCCATGTTGAAATCTATAATATATAGTTATCCATGTTGAAATCTATAATATATAGTTATCCATGTTGAAATCTATAATATATATAATATATAGTTATAATATATAGTTATCCATGTTGAAATCTATAATATATATAATATATAGTTATAATATATAGTTATAATATATAGTTATCCATGTTGAAATCTATAATATATATAATATATAGTTATAATATGTAGTTATCCATGTTGAAATCTATAATATATATAATATATAGTTATAATATATAGTTATCCATGTTGAAATCTATAATATATATAATATATAGTTATAATATATAGTTATAATATATAGTTATCCATGTTGAAATCTATAATATATATAATATATAGTTATAATATATAGTTATAATATGTAGTTATCCATGTTGAAATCTATAATATATATAATATATAGTTATAATATATAGTTATCCATGTTGAAATCTATAATATATATAATATATAGTTATAATATATAGTTATAATATATAGTTATCCATGTTGAAATCTATAATATATATAATATATAGTTATAATATATAGTTATAATATGTAGTTATCCATGTTGAAATCTATAATATATATAATATATAGTTATAATATATAGTTATAATATATAGTTATAATATATAGTTATCCATGTTGAAATCTATAATATATATAATATATAGTTATAATATATAGTTATCCATGTTGAAAACTATAATATATAGTTATCCATGTTGAAATCTATAATATATATAATATATAGTTATAATATATAGTTATAATATATAGTTATAATATATAGTTATAATATATAGTTATAATATATAGTTATAATATATAGTTATCCATGTTGAAATCTATAATATATATAATATATAGTTATAATATATAGTTATCCATGTTGAAAACTATAATATATAGTTATCCATGTTGAAATCTATAATATATATAATATATAGTTATAATATATAGTTATAATATGTATTATCCATGTTGAAATCTATAATATATAGTTATCCATGTTGAAATCTATAATATATATAATATATAGTTATAATATGTAGTTATCCATGTTGAAATCTATAATATATATAATATATAGTTATAATATGTAGTTATCCATGTTGAAATCTATAATATATATAATATATAGTTATAATATGTAGTTATCCATGTTGAAATCTATAATATATATAATATATAGTTATAATATATAGTTATCCATGTTGAAATCTATAATATATATAATATATAGTTATAATATATAGTTATAATATGTATTATCCATGTTGAAATCTATAATATATAGTTATCCATGTTGAAATCTATAATATATATAATATATAGTTATAATATGTAGTTATCCATGTTGAAATCTATAATATATATAATATATAGTTATAATATGTAGTTATCCATGTTGAAATCTATAATATATATAATATATAGTTATAATATGTAGTTATCCATGTTGAAATCTATAATATATAGTTATCCATGTTGAAATCTATAATATATAGTTATCCATGTTGAAATCTATAATATATATAATATATAGTTATAATATATAGTTATCCATGTTGAAATCTATAATATATATAATATATAGTTATAATATATAGTTATAATATATAGTTATCCATGTTGAAATCTATAATATATAGTTATCCATGTTGAAATCTATAATATATATAATATATAGTTATAATATGTAGTTATCCATGTTGAAATCTATAATATATATAATATATAGTTATAATATGTAGTTATCCATGTTGAAATCTATAATATATAGTTATCCATGTTGAAATCTATAATATATAGTTATCCATGTTGAAATCTATAATATATATAATATATAGTTATAATATATAGTTATCCATGTTGAAATCTATAATATATATAATATATAGTTATAATATATAGTTATAATATATAGTTATCCATGTTGAAATCTATAATATATATAATATATAGTTATAATATATAGTTATCCATGTTGAAATCAATAATATATATAATATATAGTTATAATATATAGTTATCCATGTTGAAATCTATAATATATATAATATATAGTTATAATATATAGTTATCCATGTTGAAATCTATAATATATATAATATATAGTTATAATATATAGTTATCCATGTTGAAATCTATAATATATATAATATATAGTTATAATATGTAGTTATCCATGTTGAAATCTATAATATATATAATATATAGTTATAATATATAGTTATCCATGTTGAAATCTATAATATATAGTTATAATATATAGTTATCCATGTTGAAATCTATAATATATAGTTATCCATGTTGAAATCTATAATATATATAATATATAGTTATAATATATAGTTATCCATGTTGAAATCTATAATATATATAATATATAGTTATAATATATAGTTATCCATGTTGAAATCTATAATATATAGTTATCCATGTTGAAATCTATAATATATATAATATATAGTTATAATATATAGTTATCCATGTTGAAATCTATAATATATATAATATATAGTTATAATATATAGTTATCCATGTTGAAATCTATGATATATATAAAATATATAATATATAGTTATCCATGTTGAAATCTATAACGTAATAAATACAATCCATGTTTAAACAACAAATGTCTATAATGGATCCATTACAACACAGGTTCTTTAGCTGTGTGTGTGTGTGTGTGTGTGTGTGTGTGTGTGTGTGTGTGTGTGTGTGTGTGTGTGTGTGTGTGTGTGTGTGTGTGTGTGTGTGTGTGTGTGTGTGTGTGTGTGTGTGTGTGTGTGTGTGTGTGTGTGTGTGTGTGTGTGAATGCAGGGGAAACTTGCATGTCTACAATTTGCTGACCATTCAGTTTCACACTCAGTTTTTAAGAACACTGCTGTTGGTGAGGATGTGTTAAAATTTACCATCAAAGCAAGACTGCAAGTACTACCCACTAAATACAATCTGTCTACCTGGTACCCTCACACTCACAATCCATTCTGTCTGAACCATCAAGATTCACAACATCTAGAATCTATTGCACACATAACAAATGGATGCCATGCATACAAACAGCTGTACATAGACCGCCATGACCGCCTCGTTGATATTGTGTCCCACGCAGTCCGAAACATCATGCCTGCTAGTTCAGTATTGCATAAGCATAGGCGAGTATTACCAGAGTGGTTTGGGTCTACCTGTGATATCTTTGCTCTCATCCCCAATGTGCCTGACTTTGTTTTTGTTGACACCAGCCATAAGGAGGTGCTGATGCTAGAGGTAGGCTGTGTCTTTGACCTGTACATGGACCAGGCATTCCAAGATAAGTATGTGAAATACCAACCACTACTTGAAATCATCACCGGCCTTGGCTACAACTGTAGGTATAGTGTGGTGATATTGGGAAGCCTGGGACATGTACATAAATGTACCACTAGAGGCCTGCAGATTGCCGGTTTGTCAAGGTCAAGAGCCAAACAAGTTGCAAAATAT
>NC_139962.1:485000-487500 GCF_963454915.1 Gymnoscopelus microlampas
TTTCCTTTTGTTATTAGCGCGGTAGTTCCTGGCCAAACAGGAACCTGGTGCATTTCCGCTTCCATTTTCCGGCCAGGTGACGTCATTTTCGAGGGAAAGTCATGCTCGACAGCGTTCAATAGAAAATATATAAATAAAAGGCTTTCGGGGGTGAAATTCATGGAGTGGGTGTTGTGAAACATTTGCCACTCACAAAAGATATACAATTTAACTTTAGTTTTACTGAAATCGTTACCTAGTATTACTTTAAACCACTGGAACCCAGCATCCATATTTTAGGGGGAACATCAGGCAAAAATAGCACACAACACCTTAAGACTGTCTGTCTGTCTGTCTGTCTGTCTGTCTGTCTGTCTGTCTGTCTGTTTGTGACAGACAGACAGACAGACAGACAGACAGACAGGTGTCTCACCTTCAGTTCAGGCATGCTGATGATCAGAGCCAGAGGAAGTTTGACATCTGGATTGTTGGTGTAATCCATGGGAACCATCTGAGGAGCCAGCTCTCTGTATCGACCATGTAATCTGTAATATAAATACAATACAACATGTAATCTGTAATATAAATATCTCACAACATGATGTGATAGAGATGAAGACCATCCTACAGACAGTACAGATTAGGGCTGTCAGAACCAATCTTACTATTCGAAAAGAATTCGAATGTTATTTTTTTTTAAATAATATTCGAATGTTAAAATTGATATTTGAATGTAGCTTTTATCTTTTTTTTTTTTAAATACATTTTGTTTTTATACAATTTTAAATAAAATGTGTTTTATTAACCCATTGAGACCTGAAGCCGATTCTACATGTCTCCTAAATCTCAACAGTATTCTGAAAAACTTATGTTTCTGTATCAGTGGTGCTCAATCTTTTTCATGTCAAGGACCCCCAACATTATATGTATTTGGCCGCGGACCCCCATCAAAATATTGTGTTCCAGGGACCCACTCGAAGCAAAGATTTGAGTTAAAAATGTTCGCTTAAAAAATATATATATTCAAATATTTGCACACATTTTCACGAATTTTCAAAAATAGCAGATCTACAAGCTCGTAGCGCGGCACTCGGTACACCAATAAAAAAACGCTTGTTTGTTTACAAGCAACTAAGAATAAGCCCAAAGTCGCTTATAATAAGCAGACATGGCAACGTTGGGTACGCGCAATCTCTCTCTCTCCTAAATAACGTGAGCGACCATGCATGTGTCCGTAAAGGACGGACGGAATCCCTCACCCCCTGACGCACGTTTCAGACCCGTCTAGGGACTTTGAACGGGCCTTTAGGCGGGCAGTGAGGAGAAACAACCCCAAGTCGCCTCATGGTGAGAGCGTGGGTCACAACACCTTCACATCTAATCAAAAAGAAGAATCTCATAACACACATCCACTGTGTGGCTTGCTTGAATGACCATCCTAAAGGGCCTCACCGCGGATTTGTTGGGATTTGTGGGATTTGTAATACACATTTTAACAGGGACGTGCACAGATAGACTCTAGGTGGTGCTTGAGCACCTGCCCTTTGCCCTCTTGACCAGAAGTGCCCTTTTGAATTTTTTTTTTTTTTAAGTTTCTTTTTTTTTTTTTCAGTTTACAGCAGGGTCTTTAACAGGGGGTCCAGGAACCCTAGGGGGTCCTCAGAGTTACTACAGGGGGTCCGCCAAATCTTTATGTGATACGATTTTCTTTTTACCATAACCACTCGAAACCTAGCATCCCTTTTCTGAGGAGAACTTTAGCCAAAAATAGCCGATCTACAAGCTCACAACGCCTCGCGCTGTGAGGCGTTGTGGGCTTGTAGATCGGCTATTTTTGGCAAAGAGGTATAGGTGTAGAGGGATAAAAGAGCAGACTAAGTAAACAAAATAAAGTATAATTTACTTGAGAACCTGCCCCTCAAAATGTCTGTGCACGCCACTGCATTTTAACCATTTATTTATGTCCACATAAAGGAGTATACAGACAAGGACACACATATTATAGGTGCAGTGGGGTTACATTGACAAAATCATGGCATATGTTTTCATGATACAATAGGCATGTCACTCAGTACTCTATGGGTAAAAGTAACAGTATAAGTACTCAGTACTCATACTGGATATAAGTAACAGCGTCTCCGCCATATGTGGCAGCTGCCAATTATAGCGACAGAGACAGCACAATACTTTGCCAGCCTTTTTGCCTCCTTTTTGGGCATCCTAAGTTGTTGAAGGCCTCTTAACAAACCAGTCTGTGAGTATGTCCCAGGCTGACAATAATAAAAAAAAAAATCGCACCCTGTGTGAAGGAAGCGGTGCCTTTGGTGAGTGGCCTCCTGGTGGCGCCATAATAGGGCGGGGCGGGGCTTCAGCAATTAATGCTCGTCCCTATTGGTGGTCTAAGTCCACATACCAAATTTGGACTTGGTGGCATGCTGCAAACTGGAGTTATAGCTGTTTAAAGCCAGTGGCCTCCTGGTGGCGCTATAATAGGGCGGGGCGGGGCTTCAGCAGTCAATGC
>NC_139962.1:492500-495000 GCF_963454915.1 Gymnoscopelus microlampas
AACATAATGCTGATCTTTTATAGAGCTAGTGTATGTAGAAACATAATGCTGATCTTTTATAGAGCTAGTGTATGTAGAAACATAAAGCTGATCTTTTATAGAGCTAGTGTATGTAGAAACATAATGCTGATCTTTTATAGAGCTAGTGTATGTAGAAACATAAAGCTGATCTTTTATAGAGCTAGTGTATGTAGAAACATAATGCTGATCTTTTATAGAGCTAGTGTATGTAGAAACATAAAGCTGATCTTTTGTAGAGCTAGTGTATGTAGAAACATAATGCTGATCTTTTATAGAGCTAGTGTATGTAGAAACATAATGCTGATCTTTTATAGAGCTAGTGTATGTAGAAACATAAAGCTGATCTTTTATAGAGCTAGTGTATGTAGAAACATAATGCTGATCTTTTATAGAGCTAGTGTATGTAGAAACATAAAGCTGATCTTTTATAGAGCTAGTGTATGTAGAAACATAATGCTGATCTTTTATAGAGCTAGTGTATGTAGAAACATAAAGCTGATCTTTTATAGAGCTAGTATAGAGTCTGTTGTCAGATGGAATCACCAGTTGGTTTGGAAACCTGACGGTAAAGTATAATTCTGAGATCCTTAGATTAGTCAAAATTGCAAAGAAGATTATGGGTATGTCCACACCCCTCATCACCCCCCCCATCACCCCCAAGGTCGTTTTTGAGCGTCTTGTACTGTATGGCATTGTGTATGCTGCTGGTCTGTGTGTCCAAGACATATTTCAAAATAAAGTACCTTGAACCTTGAACCTTGATTCCAATGCTCATTTGTTAATTGCATGGTCTTCTTTCTCTCAAGTTCAGTCTATTATGTTTCTACATGGCTGAATTGTTCTTTCTCTCAAGTTCAGTCTATTATGTTTCTACATGGCTGAATTGCGCACATTGCATATTGCTTCTTTTTTTTTTTTGTCCCACGATTTTTTTTTTTGTAACCCATATTTTTTACACCCAGTGCCAATCTCTATGTAATCCTGGGCACTACACTCCCTCTGCCAACCTAGGGAGGCCAGGGCCGAGCTCATGCCTCCTTCAATGCATGAGAGCCAACTGACCTTCTTGTCACCTGACAGGGGGGAGTTTCCCTGGTTGGACGTAGCTTCTTATCACCTGACAGGGGAGAGTTTCCCTGGTAGGACGTAGCTTCTTATCACCTGACAGGGGAGAGTTTCCCTGGTAGGACGTAGCTTCTTATCACCTGACAAGGTGGAGTTTCCCTGGTAGGACGTAGCTTCTTATCACCTGACAGGGGAGAGTTTCCCCGGTAGGGCGTAGCTTCTTATCACCTAACAGGGGAGAGTTTCCCCGGTAGGACGTAGCTTCTTATCACCTGACAGGGGGGAGTTTCCCCGGTAGGGCGTAGCTTCTTATCACCTAACAGGGGGGAGTTTCCCTGGTAGGACGTAGCTTCTTATCACCTGACAGGGGAGAGTTTCCCCGGTAGGACGTAGCTTCTTATCACCTGACAGGGGGGAGTTTCCCCGGTAGGGCGTAGCTTCTTATCACCTAACAGGGGGGAGTTTCCCTGGTAGGACGTAGCTTCTTATCACCTAACAGGGGAGAGTTTCCCCGGTAGGGCGTAGCTTCTTATCACCTAACAGGGGAGAGTTTCCCCGGTAGGACGTATAGCTTCTTATCACCTAACAGGGGAGAGTTTCCCCGGTAGGACGTATAGCTTCTTATCACCTAACAGGGGGGAGTTTCCCCGGTAGGACGTATAGCTTCTTATCACCTAACAGGGGAGTGTCCCCGGTAGGACGTAGCTTCTTATCACCTGACAGGGTGGAGTTTCCCCGGTAGGACGTAGCTTCTTATCACCTAACAGGGTGTAGTTTCCCCGGTAGGACGTAGCTTCTTATCACCTGACAGGGGGGAGTTTCCCCGGTAGGACGTAGCTTCTTATCACCTGACAGGGGGGAGTTTCCCCGGTAGGACGTAGCTTCTTATCACCTGACAGGGGGAGTTTCCCTGGTAGGACGTAGCGCGTGGAAGGAACACGTTATTCCAACCAGTTCCTTTCCCCTCCATCAGGCGCCCTGGCTGACCAGGGGGAGGCAGTATAGAGACCAGGATTACTGTATGTTTTTGTGAGGGTATCTACCCTAGGTGACACGGGGAGAACATACAAACTCCACACAGAAAGGCCCTTTCGGCATATTGCTTTTTCTATATTGCATATTGCATTTATTGGCCCCCGTATTGCTGCTTGCAGCTATATTTATTATTATTATTATTATTATTATTATTATTATTATTATTATCATTACACCACTGCCCAAGAACAGCAATATAATAATCATGATAATAATAATAATAATAATAATAACAATAATAATAATAATAATAATCATAATAATATAATATAATATAATATAATAATAATAATAATAATATAATAAAATAATAATAATAATAATAATAATAATAATAATAATAATAATAATAATCATACCTGATAAGCTTCAAACTGTT
>NC_139962.1:500000-522500 GCF_963454915.1 Gymnoscopelus microlampas
TTTTTTAAAATGCAGACTGTAAACAGGCATAAGTCATGCCTCGTTTGGCCGAAAGTCGTGAAACTTGCTTACACATGTGCCTTGACTCATGAGGAACACACGTATCGATTTGACCATTAAGCTCCGCCCTTAGATTGTCCGCAATTTTGAGCAGTTTGAAAAACACTTAAACCCAGGATTTTTCAGCTATTTGCGTGAAACTGTATCATCTGTGTGATCTCCTTTTTCACAGTTACTTGTCTGTTGGGCCAATGGCGTCTCCCTTAAATGAATGCCTCACAATCTCAAGGTCGCCAGTTCAAGCCTCACTTGACGTAGACTTAATTTAAGTTGAATTGCAAACAACATGACTGTATCAATGAATACATGTGCAAATGGTAAAGATAATCTGAAATGCTTATTTGAGAGTACGTTTTTTACGTATGACATACTTCATTCTGAAAATAGCTGATCTACAATCTCACAACTTTTCATGGTTTGTGAGCTTGTAGATCGGCTACTTTCATTAGTTTTGGTTCTGAGGAGATGTACAATTTCTTCATTGGTAAATGGCTTGTGAACGAGTGATCTTAGTGTTAGTGAAACAGGGGCTTGGTTCATGAAAGAAGGCAAGAGTTTATGATCTTCAACAGACAATATCAGCCTGGACAAAGCTATAGCACTATAGGTAGTGTTGCAGCCTATTAGTCTGAAGGTTGAGAGTTCGAATCCTGTTAATGGCAGTACGTTGAGTAGGTCCAATCAAACCATTATGTTTCCATCTCTCTCTCTCATCAATCTATTGTTTCCATGTCACTCTCTCTCTCTTCAATCTATTCCGTTTCCATGTCTCTCTCTCTCTCTATTCACTGGCCCCGTATTATCGCTGCTTGCAGCTATATTCTTGTATTTGTTTTACTGAGGTTAGGTTTAGACATAGTTTTACTGAGGTTAAGGATAGGTTTAGACATAGTTTTACTGAGGTTAAGGTTAGGAATAAGGTTAGGTTTAGACATAGTTTACTGAGGTTAAGGTTAGGAATAAGGTTAGGTTTAGACATAGTTTACTGAGGTTAAGGTTAGGAATAAGGTTAGGTTTAGACATAGTTTACTGAGGTTAAGGTTAGGAATAAGGTTAGGTTTAGACATAGTTTTACTGAGGTTAAGGTTAGGAATAAGGTTAGGTTTAGACATAGTTTTACTGAGGTTAAGGTTAGGAATAAGGTTAGGTTTAGACATAGTTTTACTGAGGTTAAAGTTAGGAATAAGGTTAGGTTTAGACATAGTTTTACTGAGGTTAAGGTTAGGAATAAGGTTAGGTTTAGACATAGTTTTACTGAGGTTAAAGTTAGGAATAAGGTTAGGTTTAGACATAGTTTTACTGAGGTTAAGGTTAGGAATAAGGTTACAGATGTGCCACTTCAAAACTTCACACGTTACTGTTCTTTCCCTGATAGTGCCCTGAAAATGCATTTTTTTTCTCCCTTTTCTGCCCTTAAAATGCACTGTTTTGCCCCTGAAAAGAAGTTGTCACTACACACCCCTGTTTTTCCCTTCAACAGACAACCATATACATGAGAACAAAAGAATGTGTGTTGAACAAGGTGTCAGACTCATTATGAGGCGAAAGGTGATTTGACCAGTTGCTCAAATTAATTAGCATCATAAAAGCAGTGATCATCAAAATAATTCAGCATTTTAAATGCCCTTCTTTGTCCCTCTTATTGCCCTGGGAATCCCCTGAAAATGTACTGTCTTGGCGATGGCAGGACATGTGAAGTTTTGAAGTGGCACATCTGTAGGTTTAGACATAGTTTACTGAGGTTAAGGTTAGGAATAAGGTTAGGTTTAGACATAGTTTTACTGAGGTTAAAGTTAGGAATAAGGTTAGGTTTAGACATAGTTTTACTGAGGTTAAGGTTAGGAATAAGGTTAGGTCTAGACATAGTTTACTGAGGTTAAGGTTAGGAATAAGGTTAGGTTTAGACATAGTTTTACTGAGGTTAAGGTTAGGAATAAGGTTAGGTTTAGACATAGTTTTACTGAGGTTAAGGTTAGGAATAAGGTTAGGTTTAGACATAGTTTTACTGAGGTTAAGGTTAGGAATAAGGTTAGGTTTAGACATAGTTTTACTGAGGTTAAGGTTAGGAATAAGGTTAGGTTTAGACATAGTTTACTGAGGTTAAGGTTAGGAATAAGGTTAGGTTTAGACATAGTTTTACTGAGGTTAAGGTTAGGAATAAGGTTAGGTTTAGACATAGTTTTACTGAGGTTAAGGTTAGGAATAAGGTTAGGTTTAGACATAGTTTTACTGAGGATAAGGTTAGGAATAAGGTTAGGTTTAGACATAGTTTTACTGAGGTTAAAGTTAGGAATAAGGTTAGGTTTAGACATAGTTTTACTGAGGTTAAGGTTAGGAATAAGGTTAGGTTTAGACATAGTTTTACTGAGGTTAAGGATAGGAATAAGGTTAGGTTTAGACATAGTTTTACTGAGGTTAAGGTTAGGAATAAGGTTAGGTTTAGACATAGTTTTACTGAGGTTAAGGTTAGGAATAAGGTTAGGTTTAGACATAGTTTTACTGAGGTTAAGGTTAGGAATAAGGTTAGGTTTAGACATAGTTTTACTGAGGTTAAGGTTAGGAATAAGGTTAGGTTTAGACATAGTTTTACTGAGGTTAAGGTTAGGAATAAGGTTAGGTTTAGACATAGTTTTACTGAGGTTAAGGTTAGGAATAAGGTTAGGTTTAGACATAGTTTTACTGAGGTTAAGGTTAGGAATAAGGTTAGGTTTAGACATTCATTCATCCGATTGGCTGAAAGTCTGAATTCCAAAGACAATGGGCAACCCGGCCTGGCGGAGACCTGAGCACTTCTCTAGTTCATGTTAATGAGTTCCTAGAGTCCTACTGACACACACACACACACACACACACACACACACACACACACACACACACACACACACACACACACACACACACACTGAACAGAAACTGTACTGTCAGAGGCAATGCCTGCTGAGCATCAGCTGACAGTGTGTGTGTGTGTGTGTGCGTGTGCGTGTGCGTGCGTGCGTGCGTGCGTGCGTGCGTGCGTGCGTGCGTGTGTGTGTGTGTGTGTGGTCAGACAACAGAGACAATGGATTGTGGTCAACAGGAAGTATGAGTTATGTATTAAAATGTCATTTTATGACAGAGAGCATTATTCTGTTCTCCTCCTACAGTCACATCTACATACTACTACCTACAGTACTCACATCTTCTGTTCTCACACATATATATATATATATATATATATATATATATATATATATATATATATATATATATATATATATATATATATATATATATATATATATATTCTGTTCTCCTCCTACAGTATATACTCACATCTACATACTACTACCTACCATTAACCCCCTCACATCTTCTGTTCTCATGGTTTACATGGTAAATGGTGCATTTATAAAGCGCTTCTATCCGAAGCGCTTTACATTGATTGTGCCATTAACCCATTCACACACCTAACCTAAAATGGTTGAGAATCACTGCTAGAGAGCCATAAAAACCTTCTCTTATGGGGGTCCCTGGCTTATCTTTTCAAATGGGGGTCCGTGGGGTAATAAGCATCTATTTGGGGGTCCTTGACATGAAAAGGTTTGAGAACCACTGCTCTAAAGGTTTAGTTATTACACTTATTTAGACTGATGCTAGGTTCATGTTAAGGGGTCCCTTAGCTGAGAGAGATGAAGCAGGGACCCCTTAACTGAGAGAGTGATGAAGCAGGGACCCCTTAGCTGAGAGATTGATGAAGCAGGGACCCCTTAGCTGAGAGAGTGATGAAGCAGGGACCCCTTAACTGAGAGAGTGATGAAGCAGGGACCCCTTAGATGAGACAGATGAAGCAGGGACCCCTTAGCTGAGAGAGTGATGAAGCAGGGACCCCTTAGCTGAGAGAGTGATGAAGCAGGGACCCCTTAGTGGAGAGAGAGATGAAGCAGGGACCCCTTAGCTGAGACAGATGAAGCAGGGACCCCTTAGCTGAGAGACAGATGAAGCAGGGACCCCTTAGCTGAGAGAGATGAAGCAGGGACCCCTTAGCTGAGAGAGTGATGAAGCAGGGACCCCTTAGCTGAGAGAGAGATGAAGCAGGGACCCCTTAGCTGAGAGAGATGAAGCAGGGACCCCTTAGCTGAGAGAGAGAGATGAAGCAGGGACCCCTTAGCTGAGAGAGATGAAGCAGGGACCCCTTAGCTGAGAGAGATGAAGCAGGGACCCCTTAGCTAAGACAGATGAAGCAGGGACCCCTTAGCTGAAAGAGAGATGAAGCAGGGACCCCTTAGCTGAGAGAGTGATGAAGCAACTTCCTGTCTTATCTTATCTACTTCCTGTCTTATCTTTAGGCATCGACTTCAAGATCAGAACAATAGAACTGGATGAAAAGAAAATCAAACTCCAAATATGGTAAAATACTGTCTGTCTGTCTGTCTGTCTGTCTGTCTGTCTGTCTGTCTGTCTGTCTTTCTCTCTTTCTGTCTGTCTGTCTGTCTGTCTGTCTGTCTGTCTGTCTGTCTGTCTGTCTGTCTGTCTTTCTCTCTTTCTCAGTGGGTACATACACACATGTCCGTTTGCAACCGTACAGACGGCCGGAAGTCCCATCCACTCCCATGTTAAAAAAAAAACGGAAAGACGGACGCGATCCGGTCCGGAAAAAGCACATCCGGTTTCCGCAACACATTTGTATACATAACAAAATTGCCGGATCCGGAACAAGAGCTTCCGTTTCGTAGCGACCCGTTTCACGCCAGTTTCACGCCAAACGGAGATGTGTGTATGTACCCATTCTGTGTATGTGTGTATGCGCGTGTGCGTGTGCATGTGTGTGTGCGTGTGTGTGTGTGTACAGGGACACTGCGGGTCAGGAGAGATTCAGAACCATCACAACAGCCTATTACAGAGGAGCCATGGTAAGACACACCCCCTTGCTTCTCACTGATTGGATTAAACTTGTATCCCATGGCACCGACACTCCCCCTCCCCCATAAACACTGTCTGTCTGTCTGTCTGTGTGTCTGTCTGTCTGTCTGTCTGTCTGTCTGTCTGTCTGTCTGTCTGTCTGTCTGTCTGTCTGTCTGTCTGTCTGTCTGTCTGTCTGTCTGTGTGTGTGTGTGTGTGTGTGTGTGTGTGTGTGTGTGTGTGTGTGTGTGTGTGTGTGTGTGTGTGTGTGTCTGTCTGTCTGTCTGTCTGTCTGTCTGTCTGTCTGTCTGTCTGTCTGTCTGTCTGTCTGTGTGTGTGTGTGTGTGTGTGTGTGTGTGTGTGTGTGTGTGTGTGTGTGTGTCTGTCTGTCTGTCTGTCTGTCTGTCTGTCTGTCTGTCTGTCTGTCTGTCTGTCTGTCTGTCTGTCTGTCTGTCTGTCTGTCTGTCTGTGTGTGTGTCTGTGTGTGTGTCTGTGTGTGTGTGTGTGTGTGTCTGTCTGTCTGTCTGTCTGTCTGTCTGTCTGTCTGTGTGTGTGTCTGTCTGTCTGTCTGTCTGTGTGTCTGTCTGTCTGTCTGTCTGTCTGTCTGTCTGTCTGTCTGTCTGTCTGTCTGTCTGTCTGTCTGTCTGTCAGACTACAGAGGTGTGTTGTGATTGGTTGCAGGGCATCATGCTGGTCTATGACATCACCAATGAGAAGTCCTTCAACAACATCAAGAACTGGATCCGTAACATAGAAGAGGTACCATGACCATATATGGTATGATGGAATATGTACCATGACCCTATATGGTATGATGCAATATGTACCATGACCATATATGGTATGATGCAATATTTACCATGACCATATATGGTATGATGCAATATGTACCATACCATATATGGTATGATGCAATAATATGTACCATGACCATATATGGTATGATGCAATATGTACCATGACCATATATGGTATGATGGAATATGTACCATGACCATATATGGTATGATGCAATATGTACCATGACCATATATGGTATGATGCATCATGTTGTCATTTTTCCCAGCATGCATCATGTTGTTATTTTTCCCAGCATGCATCATGTTGTTATTTCTCCCAGCATGCATCATGTTGTTATTTCTCCCAGCATGCATCATGTTGTTATTTCTACCAGCATGCATCATGTTTGTTATTTCTCCCAGCATGCATCATGTTGTTATTTCTCCCAGCATGCATCATGTTGTTATTTCTCCCAGCATGCATCATGTTGTTATTTCTCCCAGCATGCATCATGTTTGTTATTTCTCCCAGCATGCATCATGTTTGTTATTTCTCCCAGCATGCATCATGTTGTTATTTCTCCCAGCATGCATCATGTTGTTATTTCTCCCAGCATGCATCATGTTGTTATTTCTCCCAGCATGCATCATGTTGTTATTTCTCCCAGCATGCATCATGTTGTTATTTCTCCCAGCATGCATCATGTTGTTATTTCTCCCAGCATGCATCATGTTTTCTATTTCTCCCAGCATGCATCATGTTGTTATTTTTCCCAGCATGCATCATGTTGTTATTTTTCCAAGCATGCATCATGTTGTTTTTTTTCCCAGCATGCATCATGTTTGTTATTTCTCCCAGCATGCATCATGTTGTTATTTCTCCCAGCATGCATCATGTTGTTATTTTTCCCAGCATGCATCATGTTGTTATTTTTCCCAGCATGCATCATGTTGTTATTTTTCCCAGCATGCATCATGTTGTTATTTTTCCCAGCATGCATCAGCAGACGTGGAGCGCATGGTTCTGGGAAACAAGTCTGACCTGAGAGACAGACAGGTTTCTAAAGAGAGAGGAGAGAAGGTATACCTGTCTGTCTGTCTGTCTGTCTGTCTGTCTGTCTGTCTGTCTGTCTGTCTGTCTGTCTGTCTGTCTGTCTGTCTGTGTGTGTGTGTGTGTGTGTGTGTGTGTGTGTGTGTGTGTGTGTGTGTGTGTGTGTGTGTCTCACTGTCTCTTGTTTACAATTGAATATACAATATATATCTGTAATTAACCCTTTCATTACAGTTATCCATTTTAACCCTTTCATTACAGTTATCCATTTTAACCCTTTCATTACAGTTGGCCATTGACTGCGGCATCAAGTTCTTAGAAACCAGCGCCAAGTCCAGCATCAACGTAGAAGAGGTGAGTGATGATGTCATAGTGTGATGTCACTAGTGTGATGTCACTGTGATGTCACTGTCTTCTTAATGACCACGCCTCCTTTTTGCCAGACCTGAAAGGTATGGCCTACACGAGCCTTTGTCACCAATGTGTCCATACATGGTATGTCTGGTTGTGGTTAGGTTTCTTATGCATGAAGAAATAGGCACAGACTATTCGTGACATCACTATTATGTCACAAGTATAAATACAGTTGATATATAACGTAAGACACAAAGATTTCAATTAGACCTTCAATGTCAAATATCCTGCTCTTGTTATCCATAAATTAGGGTTCCCCTTATCAGTATATCGAACAAAGTTCGATTCATTTAGCAAACCTTGCCAATGGAGTCCATTAAGAGGAAGAGGAAACGAGAGATAGAACAGGGTCCGTCCTTCACCGATGTTGATGTTCATTTGGTCTAACCTCCCTAACGTCAAGGAAAAGCACCTTGATTTCTCTGAGATGAAAGACGACTAAAAGATATATCTTCTACCCTACCTTTAGAATTAGACTTCACACGACTTCACACAACACCGGCTTAGGTCTGGCAAACCAGGTCTCCTGGTCTTTTTTATTAATGTGTCCTAATGTATGTTTTGTGTTTTATTCAATTCTTTGTTTAATGATTGATTGATTGATTGATTGATTGATTGATTGATTGATTGATTGAAGACTTTATTATTAACAAGTTGCAAAGCAGTGGAAGTACAACTACAGCAGGAAGGTTTCCATTGTGGTCCTACAGTATGTATTCAATTCATCAGCAAGACATACAATAATTTACACACTTTGGTGGAAGAAGTACTCTTGTAGTAGTTGTTTTACTTAAGTAAAAGTATCACAATTTGGAAACACACAACACAACACAACACAACACAGGCCTTCTTCACTAATATAATAGTGAAGAAGTAAATATATAACATTATAATAACATATATATATATATGTTATTATATGTAATATGTTAACATAATATAACATATATAATAAGGTTATGTAATGGTTGTGTTTTCAGGCCTTCTTCACTCTGGCTCGAGACATTCTGATCAGACTCAACAGGAAGATGGTGAGTTTATATTATAATAACATTTATTATAATAACATGTAATATATTATAATAACATGTAATATATTATAATAACATGTAATATATAATAAGACATTCTGATCAGACTCAACAGGAAGATGGTGAGTTTATATTTCCATCGTTAAAATAAACTCCTGTAAAGGATAATTCCTTTTAACAGGTCGTTCATGAAAGTCCTTGCGGTCTTGTTTCCAATGAGAACCTGTGAGCAATTAGGGGTTAAGAGTCTTGCTCAGGGACAAATTTCATTTCATCGACACATATGCTAACCTGGCCTGGAATCGAACCTGGGGCAACCAGGGCCTCTGGCTCCCTAGGCGGGCTCACTAACCATTCAGCTATGGCCGCCCCACCACTATTGCAGAGAATAGGCCTCTAACCATAGCAACACAAACTCACCATGTGATATGATCACAATAACCATATTAATCACAATATAAGAACAATAAGAAATGACTGAAAGGTGTCGTTGTGTGTCTCTCATGTGTCATAACTTTGTGGAACACTTAAAAACAAGATATACACACACACACACACACACACACACACACACACACACACACACACACACACACACACACACACATCTTCAGGTTTAACCAGAATGTATATGACGTTCATGTTGTTGCAGCATGACAACCATCCACCAGGGGGAGCCGGAGGGCCGGTGAGGATCACAGAGAGACCAGAGAGGAAGAAGAAGAGGAGGGGCTTCTTTCGCTGTGCGTTGCCATAGCAACGCCCCCTGCGTTCCTCCTCTCCTCCCAGCTCGCTCTGACCTCTGCTGACCTCTTCTGGTCACTGCCAGGACTGCACACAAAGCCATATCTCTCTCTGTTGTCAGGCAGGAACCAGCTCTGTCCTAAATATGAGCTTTTCAGGAAAAGACATGTTTTTAAAACAACTTAATAAAATGCCTCCTCAAGTTGTTCATTACCAGGTTAAGGAAGACCTGGTAATCTGTTTAGAATATTAAACAAATATCCCATCAGTCCATATCCTGTGACACCTGTTGCTCTGTTTTAAACACAATCATTGTTTTTGCATTATAGTTTGTTTGATTCCTGTTTTTAATTATTACAAGCACTTTGTAACATTGTTCAAAACAATAGCTATACAAATAAAGTTTATTATAATTATTATGATTATTATAATTATTATGATTATTACGATTATTATGATTATTATGATTATTATGATTATTATAATTATTATGATTATTATGATTATTATAATTATTATGATTATTATGATTATTATAATTATTATTATTATTATTATTATGATTATTATAATTATTATATGATTATTATAATTATTATGATTATTATGATGATTGACAAACCAGGGAGTCAGTTTTATTATTAATGAGTGTTTTTACGTTTCAGAAAGAAATGAAAACATTGACAGCCAGTTCATCCAATCAGCTGC
The DNA here is from genome assembly GCF_963454915.1 of Gymnoscopelus microlampas. Classification (NCBI taxonomy): domain Eukaryota; kingdom Metazoa; phylum Chordata; class Actinopteri; order Myctophiformes; family Myctophidae; genus Gymnoscopelus; species Gymnoscopelus microlampas. Next base: position 509,666 of record NC_139962.1, read on the forward strand.
TGATTAGGAACGCTGTGTGGACACCTTGGGTGGATTGTTGGAATACTGTGATTGGTTGATTTGAAATAGAGGGGGTGGAGCTAGTAGAGAAGGGGTGGAGCTAGTAGAAAAGGGGTGGAGCTAGTAGAGTATTAAAGGAATGGAGGCTGTAGGAGAGAGAGGTTTGTATCTCCATTTATTGAAGTTTTTTAGGTCTTGTTGATCTGCTTTATATTCTGTTTTCCTGGAATCAATTCAAACCTTTAAGATAAAAATGAGCCTCGTCTGTTTAATAATAATATAACATTATTATATATTTACTATTGAACGCCAGACGCGTAGATCTACGCGAACCGATTTAAAGCTGCAGCGTGCCAGTCGCGTAGATCTACGCGACTCGCATTTCCCATGTTAAATCGAAAAAGTGCACTTTCCGGAATTTTTTTCGACCCATTTCCGGTTCCGGGGCCGACCGGAAACGGAATAATACTGGTTCCGGTTTTTTCGCTCGCATCCGTTTCCTGTCTAGGCATCAGCTTAGAATCGATTTATCTCCCTTGTGGTTTTCCTCACCGCATCGTCCTGTCTAACGTTCTCCCATGTAACTTCAAAATGGAGGCACGGATCGGCTCGCAGTTTTTTGTTTTTGTTTTTCACGGATCCCGTGTTTGTGTCGAACCAAATGAACGCGGATTTTAAACGGATTTAGCGGGGGCTATGACGACATGAAAAAAACAAAAAAACAACAAAAAGAGCTTGGCACTGGTAGGTACATTATGAGATTAACCTCTGGCGTTTAATAATATATAAATATAACTCATGTTTAATAATAATGTAACATTATTATATATTTTATAATATATAAATATAACTCATGTTTAATAATAATGTAACATTATTATATATTTAATAATAATATAACATTATTATATATTTAATAATATATAAATATAATAATATAACATTATTATATATTTAATAATATATAAATAGTTTTATTTTAATCTGTTCTGCTGGCTTTAAAGGGACATTTCACCGATTTAGCAACCAAATCTTATTTTAATGACGTTTAGGACTCAAGAAACAAGCTCCTGGTTTTTTTTTGTGTATAATCTGTGTTTTTAGATATATAGTAATCTTCGAACATCTCGTGACGTTATTTACGTCACGAGAAGTTACATCATTCCTTTCCGCACTACATGTTGTCTCGACGCGTCATGCAGCCAGCGGGCAGCCCCCCGCCCCCCTCCTGCCAGAGATTTTAGACACAACAGAACACAGAAAACAGCCCAAACTGCGCATTTGTTCGCGGACCTTTTGTTAAATTTGAAGAGTGACGCATTACTTTACCTGAGTTACATCTTCTGATAGTTGTACTTGAATGTTGACATGAAATAATAATCCTGTGTAGTGTTTCATAAGCGCAAGCGTGAAAGAATCCAAATACAACGTGGAGACGGTAAACAAACTGACTTCCAGTGTTGCCAGATATTGTGAAAGAAATAAGAAACCAGGTCTATGAAAACAAGCCCAAAAGAAGATAACTAAGCCAAGAGCACTTTAAACCTAGACATGGGATATTATATATTTGAAAAATGCCGATCTACAAGCTCACAACACGTTGCGATGTTACCCATTGTGAGCTTGTAGATCTGCTATTTTCCAAAAAATCTTGAGGGGAAAAAAGTGCAAAATGTGGAGTATTTTTTAATCGTTTTAACAACACATATTTGGTTGGGGCTTCCTGGCACAAATTATAATTTCAGATCGGGGTCCGTGGAAAAATACATGAACATCTTTGAGAACCACTGGTTTAAACAACAATCAAAACATTTGGATACAAGCAGGGCAGGAATTTCACGGCGGCCACGGCGGCCATGGCCGTCGTTGCCCCTCTCATTCAATTCAATTCAATTCAATTTTATTAAAGTGTCAAATCACAACAAGTTGTCTCAAGACACTTTACATGTAGAGAAGAGACCCAACATCCCACCCTGAGCAAGCAATTTTGCGACAGTGGCAACGAAAAACTCCCTCTTAATTCAACAGGAAGAAACGTCAGGCAGACCCTAGGCTCTAGGGCGGGGGCCTTCTGCCTCGACCGTGTTGGGGGAAAGAAGAGAGAGAGAAAGGGAGAGACAGAGGAGAGACAGAAAGAGATACAGTGCAAGCAGTAACAATAACAATAATAGCAAATATAATAGTGTAAGATACTAGCATATGATAGTATAATATAGTACAGCAATAGTGTGTATGCAGTATATAATGGAATAATATAAAAATGTTTAAGATCATTGGCCGTGTGCCCCTCGAATAATGACATGCCTTCACGGCCACAGTGGCCGTGGTGCCCCAGCTGCGCCCAGCAACTGATTTCACAGTTTTTCCTCTGCGCGATTTTCCTGTCAATACGTTTTTTTTTTAGACACCAGTCCCTTTGGTTGAGCTGCGCAGCTACAACATGCACAGTGGTAGGTAGGTTTGATTTTGAGCCTCATTACTCCTATGAACCTTCGGAATCCCGCAACACAGTGTAATAGACACAAAAGCATTACCGGGCCAAACCGGAGATAAATCTAACGCAGCCTGTTGAATGGTAGGTTTGATTTCTAGCCTGAGAGAGAGCGAGAGAGAGGATTCCGTAGTCCTACAGACCGATGTGCCCCGATGTTTTTTTCAACAGCAAAATATAGATGAATACATCTAATAAAATACAGCGAAATCCCCAAATTACGAGTCTTAATATAAAGCAAGCAACAGAATAACTGCAGACAAATTAAAAGTTTAGGCTATCAATATCATACAAAAGAGTGACCTCACCGCTCTGATGGACAAGAAATATATATTCCTTTTGCAAACCACATCCATAATATCTGTTCGTTTGTCAACAATGTTCTAATTGGGAAGTTTATTTCAACAGCTAGAATGTGACAGTTTTAGTCCGTTTGTTGGTGCGCAACACAGCCCTCGTTATGTGAATTACTTTCACCTGCAGCGCAGTGTGTGGAGTGTGCGCAACAGGGCATATCTCCGCCAAGCCAGGGTGACCTACCCAGGCTCATGAAATTCATATGCAGGCATAGTAGCCAATTAGAATGAAATCTGCAAAAACGGACTCATACAGAACCATATTTTGGCTATATATTATGGCTGTGGGGTGGAAATCTTGTATGTTCCTTTTTTATTATTATTTAAAAACAATTTAAAATCGTGATAATAGCCAATCTACAAGCTGTAATTATTAATAATTAAGAAATAGGCCTACTATATTTTAAAGAGTGAAAAATCAACTAAAGTCATTAATAGTGCAAGTTCAATCACATTTCATTTGAATGAAAATAACTTGTGGGGAAAAGACAAAATCTCTAACCAGAGGTCTTCAACAGGGGGTCCGCGAAGATACTGCAGGCGGTCCGCGACCCCTAGGGGGTCCGCGAAGGTACTGCAGGGGGTCCGCGAAATTGTTGTTTGATTCAAAAATATTTTTGTTTTTAAAAACTTTAAACTTTTTTTTCATTATTTTTTTTTTTCAAAAAATGTAAATTTGTCTTTAAACATAACATGACATATTTTAATAGCTTAGTAATGAATGCACAATAACATGGTATGTTTATACACATTTTGTAGAGAAAGATCAGTGGTGTTGTGACAGGGTCAAAGCAGGGGGGTGAAACCAAATTGTAACATTTTTTATTGATGATGAAAAACCTGTATTACGCACTTAAAAACATCATTCTCTTAACTATATTTCTGCACTGCATGTTTTATGGTTGACAATGTATTTCCCCCCGGTCCCCGAGCCACTTGACATTGGACTCCCCTATAGGCTGTGTGACATTGGCCTTGTGACAGCGGACGGCCAATGTCCCCAGGTCACGCTGGGGGCAGAGCGAATGAGGGCGGAGTAGGGTGTGGCCCACCTTATTCAAAAGTGAGCGCGAGCCACTTGGACAGCAGAGAGACAGGCATACAGGGCAGTGTGGAAGTGACAGCCAGAAGGGACGGTTGTGCACAGGAGGAGCAAACATACCACGGAGCAGAGGTGGGGAATACAGTGATCGCGGCACGTACCAAGCCACCAGCAGCGGACGGTGAGCAGACGGCGCAGTAGCAGCAGAGACGGGGAGGACAGACAGACGAACCAAGGAACGGAGGAGAGGTCCAGTGGCGATAACGTTGCGCGCTTCACACCCTCAAAGCCAGACGTACAGTCTGGCGGGCGAGTAAGTGTCCTTCTATGCAACGTTACCTTTATAAACCCACGGTCCTAAACCTCATATGTGAAATATACCTGAACAGATGAACTGGTTCTAGTTTCTATGATTGCAGGCAATACGCACGAAGACAAGAAGAGACAGTGATTCCTGGCCTAAACCCCCGCTCCAGTTAAACCCCATATAAGGACATTCCCACCTTTTGCATTGAACCGTGATGAGTATATGACATATAGCAATTGAATTGGCACTTGGCACTTTACTGCTTCAGTAATAGTTGGCACTTTAACGCTAAATTCATTATTTATTTGCTATAGTTTGCACAAGCCCTGTCTGTTTTTAGTGTTTGGTGATTGTCTGTATTCCTGTATTTTAGTTAGTTAGTGGGCGCATTAGGAGGTTGAGGTTTTAGAATTAGTGTTATATTTTGTTTATGCTTTTCAATATTTTATGGCTTATAGACGCCACTGTATTAACTTAATAAAATAGATTACCTTTTTATACAAACCTGTTTCCGTCCAGCTTTCTCCAAGGGATATGTGTTGAAGTGTTGTTCTCATTTAAAAGTATTGTACTTACCTGGGTAAACTCGAACCTGTGAATAGCCTAAGAAAGAGTGTTACAGAGGACCCTACCTCTTAAATAAAAAGGTGGCGTAGTCTTGCAGTACCTAACAAACAGTATTATTCTCACAGTAATTACGCACCCCGCACTTTACCGTGCAACTGATATTTTATTGTTGTGAGTTTAATGTGTATTGTTATTTATTTATTATTGAGACAAAGTAAAGAGTGTCAGCATTCTAAAAAGAAGTGGCAAGTTACATGTGACAACCTGGCCACCGTCACAGTGTCAGTTCAGCAAAAGCTAAGGTATGGCAAGGTTAGGGTTGCCAACTCCCAGAGATTAAAATAAGGGACATCTATCCTTTTTTTTAGGGGGTCAACCCCCCCAAAACCCCTGAAATGCATAGAAACTATGCATTATACCTATAACACAATGCAAACACAATGGTCTTACACCTGCATTAGGCTACTATTCATGATTTTATTTCTCTTTTTTTTTCTGGAGCCAAGGTATGGCACCTGCCATGCCTTGCCATACCCAATTGATGCCCCTGAGAAAGGTCCTTTTGCACACCTACTGGGTCAACCTGTGCGTAGGAGCAGGACATTTCTTCATGTGTATTTATATAAAACACAATTTTATACATAAATATATGATATATATAGTAGCCTACCCCCTACCCTACGAGGTAGGGGGTCCCTGCTCCATCACCCCATCAGTTTGGGGGTCCCTGCCCTGAAAAGGTTGAAGACCCCTAATCTGTGAATCTAATGTGATTAATGTGACCCCTACTTCAGTCAATGAAGTCCAGGGCTGAATGTGACATATTGAGACCTATATAACCAAATATTGGTAATTTGCCAACACATTATTTTGTGAAATAAATGGGTTATATTTCACAGATAGTTATACAATTCTTATTAAAATACAATCATCCTTAACCTTCAAGTTAAATGCATTATTTCCGTGGACTTAAAAAAACTTTTTGGACTTAAAAAACTTTTTATTTTTTGGATGGCCTTCCTGCCCTGGCATTTGGCCTTTGTGCCCTCCAAAAAATTACAACACCAAAGGTCAAGTGGCCTTGCCCCTAAAATGACGAAATTCCAGGCCTGGATACAAGCCCAAATATCAAAACATTTTAGAAAGAAGCCGCTTATAATAAGCAGACATGGCAACACTGAACACCAGCTGGCACACATGCTGTGTAGATCACACCCACAGGCAGCCTCTACTCCCCCAGAAAGAGGTGCAGTGCACCAAAGCATTATGGTCATTGTAGTATTGCAGCGTTCCAGTCGAATTCTAGTCAAACACACAGATTTCATTATTTTTCTGGCCATAGGGTGCACATTTTAAATTGTTCTACTGTTATCTACTACAAATACTATTAACATTGAGTGATTGCAGTTTCTTCCAGGGGTGAAATGCTCCTTTAAGCCATGTTGCATCTTCAGGACTCTGACAGGTAAGGGAACATTGGCGTCACCCAGTGGAGCAGTCTGGACACTGCAACCAAACTGAATTTAAACCTTTATTAAAGTAAATAATGTTTGATGATGATTTATAACTAATTATAATTATGACTTTATTAAAAATAGCCGATCTACCAGCTCAGATTATTATTATTACTCTATTATTATGACTTTATCATTGTTATGAAAAGTGTTTATTTATGGGAGGACTTTATAATTGTATGATTATTATTATTACTTTATTAAAAATAGCCGATCTACAAGCTCAGTGACGCATTGTGAGCTTGTAGATTTCCCATTTTCAAATAGCCAAAATGTATATAAATGTATATAAATGTATATGTAGGGCTGAAGTGATTAATGTATGTTTTGTCATAATAATCTAAATATGTACAAAGTAACTAAAGTTATCAAATAATTGTAGTGGATTAAAAGTACAATATTTGACTCTGAGATGTAGTGCAGCAGAAGTAAAAGTATTGAACATTGGAAATACTCCGGTAAAGTAAAAATACCTCAAAATTGTACTTATAAGTACAACACTTGAGTAAATGTACTTACTTTGTGTTTAAAAAACATGTTTTTTTTTTATTTCCTGAAAAGTTAATATTTAGCTGATTTCTGCCCGACAACAGAGATATAAATAATATATGTATATGTAAATATATAGAGAGAGAACATGTTTAAAATAAAGTCATAAAGTAATAAAGTAATAGAGTAAAGCATGATGAGGATCCAGAGCAGTGATGTAAGGAAAGGGTTAACGAGTTGAAGAGGAAGGAGTGTCCAGAACACACATACACACACACACACACACACACACACACACACACACACACACACACACACACACACACACACACACACACACACACACACACACACACACACACAGTGAGTCACACACAGCTATAAAAGCCTCGGTCCCTCCCTGGAAACTGTGCATAACGCAACAGAACTACACACTGCGAGGTAAGACACTGTTTGTGTGTGTGTGTGTGTGTGTGTGTGTGTGTGTGTGTGTGTGTGTGTGTGTGTGTGTGTGTGTGTGTGTGTGTGTGTGTGTGTGTGTGTGTGTGTGTGTGTGTGTGTGTGTGTGTGTGTGTGTGTGTGTGTGTGTGTGTTCAAACTGTAACTATAGTACAAAGGTTTTGGCATCAAAATAAACTTAAAGTAAAAGTACAAAAAGTGTTTAATCTTATACAGTGGTGGAAAAAGTACTCAATTGCTTTATTTGAGTAAAAGTACCAATACTGCAATGTAGTATTGGCATCAAAATGTACTTAAAGTACCAAAAGTAAAAGTATTAAAATGTTTGAAAATAGCAGATCTACAAGCTCACAACGCGCCACGATGCGACGCGTTGTGAGCTTGTAGATCTGCTGTTTTCAAATAGCCTATAGGTATAAAACAGGGCTAAAGTGGTTAATGTATGTTTCATTATATCATCATTTATATCTGAAAAGTAACTAGTTGCTAAAGTTTTCAAGTAATTGGAGTAAAAGTAAAAGTATTGGAAATTGGAAATACTCAGGTAAAGTACAAATACCTCAAAATTGTACTCAAGTACAGTACTTAAGTAAATGTACTTAGTTACTTTCCACCAAAATAATGTATGTTTCATAATGTCATTTATATCTGAAAAGTAACTGAAGTCTTCATAGCATTGTAGTGGAGTAGAAGTAAAAGTACTGAAAACGGGAAATACTCCAGTAAAGTAGATACCTAATCATTGTACTTAAGTACAGTACTTGAGTAAATGTACTTAGTTACTTTAAACCACTGTGTGTGTGTGTGTGTGTGTGTGAATGAATGAAACATCTTTATCTCCATAGAGAAACTGTTTATGTTTTTGTTTTATTGTTCATTAAGTAATTACTTCATCATGAAAGAATGTTGCTTAAAAGTAACGGAAATAGCAGATCTACAAGCTCACAACGTGTCACGTTGTGAGCTTGTAGATCTGCTCTCTGTGTGGGATGTTACAGTAATAATGATCAGCCCTTATCTATAAGTGTTAATCAATCAAAGTTGAGAGGTCGTTAAATCTGTGGGCGTGGCTATCTGGAATGACACCCTGGCTGCGCTGTGATTGGTCGATATATACGCGCGCTGACTTGGAATGTAGCGGGGAGATATGACTGGGTGTGTCTGTGCACACACACACGCACGCACGCACGCACGCACGCACGCACGCACACACACACACACACACACACACACACACACACACACACACACACACACACACACACTCTATCAGTACTGTATCATTTGTGTCCACTGTAATCATGTTGCTATAGCAACATGACGGTAAACACATCTCAGAGGCAGATATTGTACTTTATAGATTGTGATTATTATTAAAAAAACATTCATTAAGCACTTTATTTATTTTATACTTCAGCTGTTCTTAACGACTACTGTTATCTCTGTTCCTTACACACACACACACACACACACACACACACACACACACACACACACACACACACACACACACACACACACACACACACACACACACACAGAGGGTGCCAGTTTGTTATTGATTCAACATTCCACACTTATTTGATCATGAGAGAGAGAGAGAGAGAGAGAGAGAGAGAGAGAGAGAGAGAGAGAGAGAGAGAGAGAGAGAGAGAGAGAGAGGCGGGGAGACAGACAGACAGAGAACCACCCATCATAAAACTCAGTGATTGTAGCTTTATATATCTCTGCTATCTGCTGTCAATAAAAGTGTAATCTGATATTCATAAATATCTGCTGTGTGAGTCATAACCATGACAACATGGTTCTGTTGGCCTTATGGTTCAGAGTCCATTCATGAAGTAATAACAATGATATCTAGAGTGTTAACAGGAAGTCCCTCCTATAAATAAAAAACATCACATGGAAGCACCTGGTCGTATCATCAGCGTTGTAGCCTGGGGGGTCATACACCCCCTGGGGGGTCATACACCCTCACCCAGGTGACCCAGCCGGGTTGATCAAGCCCTGACTTACCGTAAGTAGCTTCTGGGACGTAAGTCACTTACGTCCCAGAAGCTACTGACCCACGGTCAGTCCTCTGAGGAAAAGACAGACTTATGTCCCAGTAGCTACTGACCCACGGTCAGTCCTCTGAGAGAAAGACAGACTTATGTCCCAGTAGCTACTGACCCACGGTCAGTCCTCTGAGGGAAAGACAGACTTACGTCCCAGTAGCTACTGTACCCACGGTCAGTCCTCTGAGGGAAAGACAGACTTACGTCCTAGTAGCTACTGACCCACGGTCAGTCCTCTGAGAGAAAGACAGACTTATGTCCCAGTAGCTACTGTACCCACGGTCAGTCCTCTGAGGGAAAGACAGACTTACGTCCCAGTAGCTACTGACCCACGGTCAGTCCTCTGAGGAAAAGACAGACTTATGTCCCAGTAGCTACTGACCCACGGTCAGTCCTCTGAGGAAAAGACAGACTTATGTCCCAGTAGCTACTGTACCCACGGTCAGTCCTCTGAGGAAAAGACAGACTTACGTCCCAGTAGCTACTGTACCCACGGTCAGTCCTCTGAGGGAAACACAGACTTACGTCCCAGTAGCTACTGTACCCACGGTCAGTCCTCTGAGGGAAAGACAGACTTACGTCCTAGTAGCTACTGACCCACGGTCAGTCCTCTGAGAGAAAGACAGACTTATGTCCCAGTAGCTACTGTACCCACGGTCAGTCCTCTGAGGGAAAGACAGACTTACGTCCCAGTAGCTACTGACCCACGGTCAGTCCTCTGAGGGAAAGACAGACTTTTGTCCCAGTAGCTACTGACCCACGGTCAGTCCTCTGAGAGAAAGACAGACTTACGTCCCAGTAGCTACTGTACCCACGGTCAGTCCTCTGAGAGAAAGACAGACTTATGTCCCAGTAGCTACTGACCCACGGTCAGTCCTCTGAGGAAAAGACAGACTTATGTCCCAGTAGCTACTGTACCCACGGTCAGTCCTCTGAGGAAAAGACAGACTTACGTCCCAGTAGCTACTGTACCCACGGTCAGTCCTCTGAGGAAAAGACAGACTTACGTCCCAGTAGTTACTGTACCCACGGTCAGTCCTCTGAGGGAAAGACAGACTTACGTCCCAGTAGCTACTGACCCACGGTCAGTCCTCTGAGGAAAGACAGACTTATGTCCCAGTAGCTACTGACCCACGGTCAGTCCTCTGAGGAAAAGACAGACTTACGTCCCAGTAGCTACTGACCCACGGTCAGTCCTGAGGGAAAGACAGACTTACGTCCCAGTAGCTACTGACCCACGGTCAGTCCTATAGGGAAAGACAGACTTATGTCCCAGTAGCTACTGTACCCACGGTCAGTCCTCTGAGGGAAAGACAGACTTACGTCCCAGTAGCTACTTTACCCACAGTCAGTCCTCTGAGAGAAAGACAGACTTATATCCCAGTAGCTACTGTACCCACGGTCAGTCCTCTGAGGGAAAGACAGACTTACGTCCCAGTAGCTACTGACCCACGGTCAGTCCTCTGAGAGAAAGACAGACTTAGTATGTCCCAGTAGCTACTGTACCCACGGTCAGTCCTCTGAGGGAAAGACAGACTTACGTCCCAGTAGCTACTGTACCCACGGTCAGTCCTCTGAGAGAAAGACAGACTTATGTCCCAGTAGCTACTGTACCCACGGTCAGTCCTCTGAGGAAAAGACAGACTTATGTCCCAGTAGCTACTGTACCCACGGTCAGTCCTCTGAGGAAAAGACAGACTTACGTCCCAGTAGCTACTGTACCCACGGTCAGTCCTCTGAGGAAAAGACAGACTTACGTCCCAGTAGTTACTGTACCCACGGTCAGTCCTCTGAGGGAAAGACAGACTTACGTCCCAGTAGCTACTGACCCACGGTCAGTCCTCTGAGGAAAGACAGACTTATGTCCCAGTAGCTACTGACCCACGGTCAGTCCTCTCAGGAAAAGACAGACTTACGTCCCAGTAGCTACTGACCCACGGTCAGTCCTGAGGGAAAGACAGACTTACGTCCCAGTAGCTACTGACCCACGGTCAGTCCTATAGGGAAAGACAGACTTATGTCCCAGTAGCTACTGTACCCACGGTCAGTCCTCTGAGGGAAAGACAGACTTACGTCCCAGTAGCTACTGTACCCACAGTCAGTCCTCTGAGAGAAAGACAGACTTATGTCCCAGTAGCTACTGTACCCACGGTCAGTCCTCTTAGGGAAAGACAGACTTATGTCCCAGTAGCTACTGTACCCACAGTCAGTCCTCTGAGAGAAAGACAGACTTATGTCCCAGTAGCTACTGTACCCACGGTCAGTCCTCTTAGGGAAAGACAGACTTATGTCCCAGTAGCTACTGTACCCACAGTCAGTCCTCTGAGAGAAAGACAGACTTATGTCCCAGTAGCTACTGACCCACGGTCAGTCCTCTGAGGAAAAGACAGACTTATGTCCCAGTAGCTACTGACCCACGGTCAGTCCTCTGAGAGAAAGACAGACTTATGTCCCAGTAGCTACTGACCCACGGTCAGTCCTCTGAGGAAAAGACAGACTTACGTCCCAGTAGCTACTGACCCACCGTCAGTCCTTTGAGGAAAAGACAGACTTACGTCCCAGTAGCCACTGACCCACGGTCAGTCCTCTGAGGGAAAGACAGGGCTACTCCATATGCTTCTCCAGAACTACTCTCTCTGCCGGGACTGAGGGAGAGGAGAGGCTCTGGCACGTGGAGGGACTAGGCTCTGTGGACGGCCTCCTGGCCGGGCTCCTCCTTCGTCTCACCAGGTCCAGGACCTGAGCGCTGCATTGTTATTGGTTATAATAACAATGCAACCCCCCCTTTCCAAACATTTCATTGTGGTGTGATGGTGTCTTGGGGCCGTGGTGGTACTGTTATGTACTGCAGGACCCACTTGCAGCTTGCTTGAAAGGCCCTCCTAAAGGCCTCACCGTGTGTTTGTTGGGCTTCTTCCTCACTGAACACACAGGCTGGGCCGTTAACCCATACTATTCATTCATAAAGTTATGATAATAATATCTATTCATTCATAAGGCATTCATCACCCACTGTGACTTTGAACTCTTTATTGATAATAAAACATAACGCTAAATACATACAATGTCACACAACAGGCTCTATGCACAGTAGAAAACTGGGCCTCTTCCTTACTTCCTTAACCCATTGAGACCTGGAACTGTGTCATTTTTAGATTTGAGCTAAAAAGCATTATTTTAAACTTTGGTCTATTCAAAAATAGAAGATCTACAAGCTCATAGCGCGGCACTCGGTGCCGCGCTATGAGCTTGTAGATCTGCTATTTTTGAAAAATCGTGAAAATGTGTGCAAATCTTTGAATACATATCTATTTTGAAAGCGAACATTTTTAACTCAAATCTTTGCTTCTGGGGGGTCCCTGGAACAAAATATTTTGATGGGTGTCTGTGGCCAAATACATATCATTTTGGGGGTCCTTGACATGAAAGGGATTGAGCACCACTGATATAGAACCCCCCCCCCCCCCCCCCCCCCGTCTCCTTCTTCTTTTGTACATATTTCTCACTCTTCATACCAGTAACCTGTAAACTGATTGTATGACATTCTATAGTA
>NC_139962.1:527500-562500 GCF_963454915.1 Gymnoscopelus microlampas
GGTGTGGCTTAAAGGGACTTATTTTCTATGGATTAGTCACCATGGAGACTTGAATTCATGGAGATTTGTTTAGTTTTTGTTGCATTCCTGACACAATGATTTGATGAGCGGCGGCGGTTCCGGTGGGAGACACAAAGGGTCAACTTTGTGTCTCCTACCGGAACCGCCGCCATGCGACATTTCCCTTGAGTAAATAAAATAAAGAAAATATTTAAGGTGTTTTTTATTTAAATGTTTTGTTACAGAGGACAATTATAATTTATAAAGTATTATAATTATAATGTAATATTTATAATGTATAAATGTTTTGTTACAGAGGACAATTATAATTTATAAAGTATTATAATTATAATGTAATATTTATAATGTATAAATGTTTTGTTACAGAGGACAATTATAATTTATAAAGTATTATAATTATAATGTAATATTTATAATGTATAAATGTTTTGTTACAGAGGACAATTATAATATATAAAGTATTATAATTATAATGTAATATTTATAATGTATAAATGTTTTGTTACAGAGGACAATTATAATTTATAAAGTATTATAATGATTATTAGCACGGGATCCGCAAAGAGATCTTCATTGAGTCTCATAGAGTCTCCTAGAGTCTCATAGAGTCTCATTGAGTCTCATTGAGTCTCATAGAGTCTCATAGAGTCTCATAGAGTCTCATAGAGTCTCATAGAGTCTCATTGAGTCTCATTGAGTCTCATAGAGTCTCATAGAGTCTCATAGAGTCTCATAGAGTCTCATTGAGTCTCATAGAGTCTCATAGAGTCTCATTGAGTCTCATAGAGTCTCATTGAGTCTCATTGAGTCTCATTGAGTCTCATTGAGTCTCATAGAGTCTCATTGAGTCTCATTGAGTCTCATTGAGTCTCATAGAGTCTCATAGAGTCTCATAGAGTCTCATAGAGTCTCATTGAGTCTCATTGAGTCTCATAGAGTCTCATAGAGTCTCATAGAGTCTCATAGAGTCTCATAGAGTCTCATTGAGTCTCATAGAGTCTCATAGAGTCTCATTGAGTCTCATTCTCATTGAGTCTCATTGAGTCTCATAGAGTCTCATAGAGTCTCATAGAGTCTCATAGAGTCTCATTGAGTCTCATAGAGTCTCATAGAGTCTCAGAGTCTCATAAGCCAAATTCCAATACCGAAAATCTCGGCCACTCGCTCACTCCCACTCGGTCACTCCGACTTCGAATCGGAAGTAGTCCAATTGTTCATATGCTTCTCTGAGGAGTCGAGTGGAGTCGAGTGGAGGAGGCGAGGAGGCTCTCCACTTCCGCATTGAGCGAGTGTACATCAAGTGTACCCTCGAAACATCAAGTGTACGCTCGACCACTCTCAACAGCTCCTCCGCGGCAGACTTCCGCATCACGTGTACACTTGTTTTTGTTTTTTTCCCCTTCTCCCGTGACGTATACATGGTCCTCCTCCTCCACATGTGCCGAAAACACCCCCCCCCCCTCGCCCCTGCCGCTCACTTGTTGCGCATCTCACACACACACACACACACACACACACACACACACACACACACACACACACACACACACACACACACACACACACACAGTGTAAAGTAACTGAAAAGACCGCAACAAGCCACTGGCTTTATTGCGTTGTATGATATAAAGCATAATACAATTATACATTGTAAAATATATTGTGCACATTTATTCTGTCTCAAAAGCTGATAGTTTCTCTTCGTGCATGCCTCAATGCAGTGCACGGCGAAGGTGTTTTAGGACGAGAGGTGCGCGAGCAGCGCAATGGAGAAGAAGGACCCGCCGATATTTCCTTTTTGCTTGTTATTGTTTGATGGCGAAACAATCATGACTGATACACATAGAAGAAGACCCTTCACAGCTAGTAGAGAATTTAACAATTTCAGAATTGAATGAGTAGGGCTATAGTTAAATGTGAAGTTGTTTCTGCTATAAATATGCATCCACCGTTCTGCGCGCCCCTCGGCTGCAACGTTTCCTTTTTGACACACATCTACACTTCATGGAGTAAACACATTTTTGTTCTGGGGTTCTGGGGACTGTACGAGCAAAAAGAGGGACAGGTCAGGATTTAATTCATAAATGTAAGTTTGCTCATCCTGGCGCTTCATTCACTATTTCAGGAATAAATGGCTTTGCACAACAATGTTGACTATAAAGATAACGATGTGGCCATCCATCCATATTGATGAATTGTCTATTCTTATATTCTGTATTATTCTATACCTGCATATTATTCTATGCATGTATATGTTCATCCACGGCTCTGGTCCAGCTGTGTGAGATGTCATAAGTGATCGCGGAATTTGCCGTCGCTTTGAGATGACGCTGCTGAGTGCATTCTGATCCTTTGAGGGAAACCGCTCGACCACTCGTCCTCGCAAATAATCCTCGGCTCCTCGCAGGGGCGGGGCTTAGGCGCGAGTGGAGGAAGCGAGGAGAGTGAGCGAGTGACCGAGCTTTGGGGAATGGAATTTGGCTCTAGAGTCTCATAGAGTCTCACAGAGTCTCACAGAGTCTCACAGAGTCTCATAGAGTCTCATGGAGTCTCATAGTCTCATGTGTTTGTGTTTTGACATGCAGGATCTAATCAGTGCCCTGAAGGGGGCGCTATCTGGATCCCTGGAGGCTGTGATGCTGGGACTGATGAAGAGCACCTCTCAGTACGATGCTTCTGAACTGAAGGCTTCTATGAAGGTCTGTCTGTCTGTCTGTCTGTCTGTCTGTCTGTCTGTCTGTCTGTCTGTCTGTCTGTCTGTCTGTCTGTCTGTCTGTCTGTCTGTCTGTCTGTCTGTCTGCCTGCCTGCCTGTCTGTCTGTCTGTCTGTCTGTCTGTCTGTCTGTCTGTCTGTCTGTCTGTCTGTCTGTCTGTCTGTCTGTCTGCCTGCCTGCCTGCCTGCCTGTCTGTCTGTCTGTCTGTCTGTCTGTCTGTCTGTCTGTCTGTCTGTCTCTCTGTCTCTCTGTCTGTCTGTCTGTCTGTCTGTCTGTCTGTCTGTCTGGAATGTAACAGTGTGGTTGTGTCTGATCCTCAGGGTTTGGTTCTGTAACAGTGTGGTTGTGTCTGATCCTCAGGGTTTGGTTCTGTAACAGTGTGGTTGTGTCTGATCCTCAGGGTTTGGTTCTGTAACAGTGTGGTTGTGTCTGATCCTCAGGGTTTGGTTCTGTAACAGTGTGGTTGTTGTGTCTGATCCTCAGGGTTTGGTTCTGTAACAGTGTGGTTGTGTCTGATCCTCAGGGTTTGGTTCTGTAACAGTGTGGTTGTGTCTGATCCTCAGGGTTTGGTTCTGTAACAGTGTGGTTGTTGTGTCTGATCCTCAGGGTTTGGTTCTATAACAGTGTGGTTGTGTCTGATCCTCAGGGTTTGGTTCTGTAACAGTGTGGTTGTTGTGTCTGATCCTCAGGGTTTGGTTCTATAACAGTGTGGTTGTTGTGTCTGATCCTCAGGGTTTGGTTCTATAACAGTGTGGTTGTTGTGTTTGATCCTCAGGGTTTGGTTCTGTAACAGTGTGGTTGTGTCTGATCCTCAGGGTTTGGTTCTATAACAGTGTGGTTGTTGTGTTTGATCCTCAGGGTTTGGTTCTGTAACAGTGTGGTTGTTGTGTCTGATCCTCAGGGTTTGGTTCTATAACAGTGTGGTTGTTGTGTTTGATCCTCAGGGTTTGGTTCTATAACAGTGTGGTTGTTGTGTCTGATCCTCAGGGTTTGGTTCTATAACAGTGTGGTTGTTGTGTCTGATCCTCAGGGTTTGGTTCTATAACAGTGTGGTTGTTGTGTCTGATCCTCAGGGTTTGGGAACAGATGAAGAAAGCCTCATAGAGATCGTTTGTTCCAGAAACAACCAGGAGCTTCAGGAGATCAAGACGGTTTATAAAGAACGTAGGTTTCCACCGCACATCTGTACAGGGACGTGCACATCTGTACAGGGACGTGCACATCTGTACAGGGACGTGCACATCTGTACAGGGACGTGCACATCTGTACAGGGACGTGCACATCTGTACAGGGACGTGCACATCTGTACAGGGACGTGCACATCTGTACAGGGACGTGCACATCTGTACAGGGACGTGCACATCTGTACAGGGACGTGCACATCTGTACAGGGACGTGCACATCTGTACAGGGACACATCTGTACAGGGACACATCTGTACAGGGACGTGCACATCTGTACAGGGACACATCTGTACAGGGACGTGCACAGATAGACTCTAGGTCAGGGGTGGGCAACTTTATGATGGAGAGGGCCGCTGTATTTCCACACTCACTCCAGAGGGCCACATTGCACATACTGTCGCATTGCATATACTTTTGCTACAAAAGTAGCAAAAATAGCCGATCTACAAGCTCAAAACGCGTCGCGCTGCGACGCGTTTTGAGCTTGTAGATCGGCTATTTTTGCTACTTTTGAATTGGAATCCTGATTTTTTTTTTGTGCTATTTTTAAATTTGAATCCTGAAAAGTAACGTTTTTATTTAATTTCAAATACATTTAGTTATACTTATGTGTAACTTTATGAACTTAAATACAAATATATTGGACATAAAAAAAGACAATAGAAATGTAATACTAGTCATTAAGCTACTAATATAGACTGAAGTAATTAAAGCGGGTCATGTTTGCATGTTTGGAATTGTAAACAGCTGATATCAATAATATATCACTATTCTGATATTAACCTGCGGGCCGCATTAAGTGAAGGTGGGGGCCGCATGTGGCCCCCGGGCCGCCAGTTGCCCATGTATGCTCTAGGTGGTGCTAGAGCGCCTGCCCTTTGCCCTCTTGACCAGAAGTGCCCTTTTGAAAGAAAAAAAAAAAAAAAACATTTTCAGTTTACAGCAGGGGTCTTCATAGTATCAACTCTTACATCTCACTGTGGTCCATTTATTCAAGCATGCATATAAAGAAAAACAGGACTAAGGACTTAGATGTAAAGTTTATCATGTATTTTACAGTGTTTAAGAAGGACTTAGATGTAAAGTTTATCATGTATTTTACAGTGTTTAAGAAGGACTTAGATGTAACGTGTATCATGTATTTTACAGTGTTTAAGAAGGACTTAGAGAAGGACGTTGCTGGGGACACTTCAGGGGACTTCGCTAAACTCCTGCTGGCTCTGGTCCAGGTGAGACCCTCCAGCCAATCAGATGGACTGTTTATGTCACATGGTTCTCAAAGTGGGTCCTGGGGCTGATTACACATGGAACAGCTGTATTAACATGGAACAGCTGTATTAACATGAAACAGCTGTATTAACATGGAACAGCTGTATTAACATGGAACAGCTGTATTAACATGGAACAGCTGTATTAACATGAAACAGCTGTATTAACATGGAACAGCTGTATTAACATGTTTTCCCTCTCTCCACACAGTTTTTATGAGGTTAGGTTTAGGTATATTTTTGTTAGGGTGAGGTTTAGGCATTGTTTTGTGAGGTTACAGTCTAGGTTTAGACATAGTTTAGACATAGTTTTGTGAGGTTAGAATTCATTAATTCATTAATTAATAATTAATGTGTTAATTCATTCATGTGATTAAATCCATTGTCATCGTGTTCACATCACAGACGAAGAGAGACGAGCCGTCCAATGTGGTCGACTACGAAAAGATCGATCAGGACGCCAAGGTGAGTGATTGATTGATTGATTGATTGATTGATTGATTGATTGATTGAATAGTGAGTCATATACCAGCTCCACTATAATAATATCCTGCACATTATCTTAAATCATAGACGTTAAAAAATTGATCATTTGTGTATAAACAATAGAAGAATTTACATTTTGAACAAATATTAACTTAAACATATTTGATCTTGTGGGAGAAGTTCAGCTGATTTCTACTCATGTGGTCAGACTTGAGTGCAGGGGGGGGGGGGGGGGGGTGAGGGGGGGTTAAGTATCTCTGGGACACCTCGGCACATATTATTATTATTATTATTATTATTATTATTATTATTATTATTATTATTATTATTATTATTATTATTATCATTATTATTATCATTATCTAGGCTCTGTATGAGGCCGGGGTGAAGAGGAAAGGAACAGATGTTGGTGTCTGGATCTCCATCATGTCTGAACGGAGCGTCCCTCATCTGCAGAAAGGTGACAATAATAAAAACAAATAACATTATGTGTAATAACAGTGGTATGGTTTCTCTGTACATGTAATAACAGTGGTATGGTTTCTCTGTACATGTAATAACAGTGGTATGGTTTCTCTGTACATGTAATAACAGTGGTATGGTTTCTCTGTACATGTAATAACAGTGGTATGGTGTCTCTGTACATGTAATAACAGTGGTATGGTTTCTCTCAGTGTTTGACAGGTATAAGAGCTACAGTCCATATGACATGAAGGAAAGCATCAAGATGGAAGTGAAAGGAGATCTGGAGAAATCCTTCCTCACACTGGGTAAATCTGTCTGTCTGTCTGTCTGTCTGTCTGTCTGTCTGTCTGTCTGCCTGTCTGTCTGTCTGTCTGTCTGTCTGTCTGTCTGAACATAGATTCTGGCTTCAGAGTCTATGTTCACATTAATGTCACACACTAGGGATGTTTGGATTTGGACTGAGCCCTGTCTCTTTAAGACAACACAGGAAACAGGAAATGGCAGGAATGAAACAGGAAGTGTCCGGATTAAGGTGCGGTCACACAGCCCGTTGAGCCCATTTCTAGCACTAGTGCTAATTATAGAAGTGAGGACAGAGGAATCAAATACGACTCAACATGCAATATAAAACATGAACATTATCCATATTATCCAGCAATATGAAAACATTAGCACACCTTGACAAATATGAAAACATCATTGGGCCTACATCAGGGGTGGGCAACTTCATGATGGAGAGGGCCGCTGTATTTCCACACTCACTCCAGAGGGCCACATTGCACATACTGTCGCATTGCATATACTTTTGCTACAAAAGTAGCAAAAATAGCCGATCTATAAGCTCAAAACGCGTCGCAGCGCGACGCGTTTTGAGCTTGTAGATCTGCTATTTTTGCTATTTTTGAATTGGAATCCTGATTTTTTTTGTGCTATTTTTAAATTTGAATCCTGAAAAGTAACATTTGTATTTAATTTCAAATACATTTAGTTATACTTATGTGTAACTTTATGAACTTAAATACAAATATATTGGACATAAAAAAAGACAATAGAAATGTAATACTAGTCATTAAGCTACTAATATAGACTGAAGTAATTAAAGCGGGTCATGTTTGCATGTTTGGAATTGTAAACAGCTGATATCAATAATATATCACTATTCTGATATTAACCTGCGGGCCACATTAAGTGAAGGTGGGGGCCGCATGTGGCCCCCGGGCCGCCAGTTGCCCATGTATGGCCTACATCATTATGAATAACATTAATGAACCCCATCATGTCTATTCTACATCATTATGAATAACATTAACCACATGAACCCCATCATGTCTATTCTACATCATTATGAATAACATTAACCACATGAACCCCATCATGTCTATTCTACATCATTATGAGGGGCGGCAGTGGCTCAGGGAGTGAACTGGAAAACCGCAAGGTTCCCAGTTGGATCCCGGGCTGGGGTGCTCCCCTAGAGTTAGTGTAGAAGTGTCCTTGAGCAAGACGCTGAACCCCTAATTGCTCCCGATGCTCTATAGGATGTGAAACTAGGATTAATACAAACTGATTGAATCTGAATCATTTATTTGGAATACTTTTGTTAGGCTTCTTCCTTTAGGGCCAGACAGCTCCTCAGACGGGGCAGATCATCAAACATAAAGATGTTTACATGTATTTAAGTACATATATTATATGATACTGGCTGCCTTGCATTCTCCTGCTGGATCACTAAGTGAAAACCCGCCCAGTGGAGCCTATCACTACCGGGTCATAGTTCATCTGTCCCATTGGTCGGTGCCTATCACTACCGGGGTCATAGTTCATCTGTCCCATTGGTCGGTGCCTATCACTACCGGGGTCATAGTTCATCTGTCCCATTGGTCGGTGCCTATCACTACCGGGGTCATAGTTCATCTGTCCCATTGGTCGGTGCCTATCACTACCGGGTCATAGTTCACATGTTGAAACACATCAGTCATGATGACATTCAGGTCTTTACCTTTTTTCCTCCATACGATGTTTTGTCACTTTTGATTCAATGGTAAATCTGTGACCTTTCACCTGAACGCTCTGAAAACAGACAGATTACTTCCTGTTTCCTAATAATAGACCAATGATTTGTTTACAAACATAGAGACTGGACGCACAGGTGACTTTTTCATGTAATCAATTCCCAACAACAGATCCCCAAACCTGTTGTTTTGGGGTTTCGCTGGTTTCACTTCTTTCAACCTCCTCTGTGTGACATACAAGCTCACAACTGCTTCGTCCATGAGACCGTTGTGAGCTTGGAGGTCTGCTGTTCTCTGCGGTGCGACACCATCGCGGGACGGAGCATAAATTAGTCTTGACGGGCTGCAGCTGCGCCAGCAAGAGCAGGTTCTGGTGCCGTGATCACAGAGCGATCCATCCGTTCTGATGACATATATATGTATTTATAATAATATAATAATATATATATAATGTGATCACAGAGCGCTCCATCCGTTCTGATGACATATATATGTATTTATAATAATATAATAATATATATAATGTGATCACAGAGCGCTCCATCCGTTCTTATGACATATATATGTATTTATAATAATATAATAATATATATAATGTGATCACAGAGCGCTCCATCCGTTCTGATGACATATATATGTATTTATAATAATATAATAATATATATATAATGTGATCACAGAGCGCTCCATCCGTTCTGATGACATATATATGTATTTATAATAATATAATAATATATATAATGTGATCACAGAGCGCTCCATCCGTTCTGATGACATATATATGTATTTATAATAATATAATAATATATATAATGTGATCACAGAGCGCTCCCTCTGTTCTTATGACATATATATGTATTTATAATAATATAATAATATATATATAATGTGATCACAGAGCGCTCCATCCGTTCTGATGACATATATATGTATTTATAATAATATAATAATATATATATAATGTGATCACAGAGCGCTCCATCCGTTCTGATGACATATATATGTATTTATAATAATATATATATATATATATAATGTGATCACAGAGCGCTCCATCCGTTCTGATGACATATATATGTATTTATAATAATATAATAATATATATATAATGTGATCACAGAGCGCTCCATCCGTTCTGATGACATATATATGTATTTATAATAATATAATAATATATATAATGTGATCACAGAGCGCTCCATCCGTTCTGATGACATATATATGTATTTATAATAATATAATAATATATATAATGTGATCACAGAGCGCTCCATCCGTTCTGATGACATATATATGTATTTATAATAATATAATAATATATATATAATGTGATCACAGAGCGCTCCATCTGTTCTGATGACATATATATGTATTTATAATAATATAATAATATATATAATGTGATCACAGAGCGCTCCATCCGTTCTGATGACATATATATGTATTTATAATAATATAATAATATATATATAATGTGATCACAGAGCGCTCCATCCGTTCTTATGACATATATATGTATTTATAATAATATAATAATATATATATAATGTGATCACAGAGCGCTCCATCCGTTCTGATGACATATATATGTATTTATAATAATATAATAATATATATATAATGTGATCACAGAGCGCTCCATCCGTTCTGATGACATATATATGTATTTATAATAATATAATAATATATATATAATGTGATCACAGAGCGCTCCATCCGTTCTGATGACATATATATGTATTTATAATAATATATATATAATGTGATCACAGAGCGCTCCATCTGTTCTTATGACATATATATGTATTTATAATAATATAATAATATATATATAATGTGATCACAGAGCGCTCCATCCGTTCTGATGACATATATATGTATTTATAATAATATAATAATATATATATAATGTGATCACAGAGCGCTCCATCCGTTCTGATGACATATATATGTATTTATAATAATATAATAATATATATAATGTGATCACAGAGCGCTCCATCCGTTCTTATGACATATATATGTATTTATAATAATATAATAATATATATAATGTGATCACAGAGCGCTCCATCTGTTCTGATGACATATATATGTATTTATAATAATATAATAATATATATAATGTGATCACAGAGCGCTCCATCCGTTCTGATGACATATATATGTATTTATAATAATATAATAATATATATATAATGTGATCACAGAGCGCTCCATCTGTTCTGATGACATATATATGTATTTATAATAATATAATAATATATATAATGTGATCACAGAGCGCTCCATCTGTTCTGATGACATATATATGTATTTATAATAATATAATAATATATATAATG
Organism: Gymnoscopelus microlampas; assembly: GCF_963454915.1. Taxonomy (NCBI): domain Eukaryota; kingdom Metazoa; phylum Chordata; class Actinopteri; order Myctophiformes; family Myctophidae; genus Gymnoscopelus; species Gymnoscopelus microlampas. Next base: position 537,995 of record NC_139962.1, read on the forward strand.
TGATCACAGAGCGCTCCATCCGTTCTGATGACATATATATGTATTTATAATAATATAATAATATATATAATGTGATCACAGAGCGCTCCCTCTGTTCTTATGACATATATATGTATTTATAATAATATAATAATATATATAATGTGATCACAGAGCGCTCCATCTGTTCTGATGACATATATATGTATTTATAATAATATAATAATATATATATAATGTGATCACAGAGCGCTCCATCCGTTCTGATGACATATATATGTATTTATAATAATATAATAATATATATAATGTGATCACAGAGCGCTCCATCTGTTCTGATGACATATATATGTATTTATAATAATATAATAATATATATATAATGTGATCACAGAGCGCTCCATCCGTTCTGATGACATATATATGTATTTATAATAATATAATAATATATATAATGTGATCACAGAGCGCTCCATCCGTTCTGATGACATATATATGTATTTATAATAATATAATAATATATATATAATGTGATCACAGAGCGCTCCATCCGTTCTGATGACATATATATGTATTTATAATAATATAATAATATATATAATGTGATCACAGAGCGCTCCATCTGTTCTGATGACATATATATGTATTTATAATAATATAATAATATATATAATGTGATCACAGAGCGCTCCATCCGTTCTGATGACATATATATGTATTTATAATAATATAATAATATATATAATGTGATCACAGAGCGCTCCATCTGTTCTGATGACATATATATGTATTTATAATAATATAATAATATATATAATGTGATCACAGAGCGCTCCATCCGTTCTGATGACATATATATGTATTTATAATAATATAATAATATATATAATGTGATCACAGAGCGCTCCATCTGTTCTGATGACATATATATGTATTTATAATAATATAATAATATATATAATGTGATCACAGAGCGCTCCATCCGTTCTGATGACATATATATGTATTTATAATAATATAATAATATATATATAATGTGATCACAGAGCGCTCCATCCGTTCTGATGACATATATATGTATTTATAATAATATAATAATATATATAATGTGATCACAGAGCGCTCCATCTGTTCTGATGACATATATATGTATTTATAATAATATAATAATATATATAATGTGATCACAGAGCGCTCCATCCGTTCTGATGACATATATATGTATTTATAATAATATAATAATATATATAATGTGATCACAGAGCGCTCCATCTGTTCTGATGACATATATATGTATTTATAATAATATAATAATATATATAATGTGATCACAGAGCGCTCCATCTGTTCTGATGACATATATATGTATTTATAATAATATAATAATATATATAATGTGATCACAGAGCGCTCCATCTGTTCTGATGACATATATATGTATTTATAATAATATAATAATATATATAATGTGATCACAGAGCGCTCCCTCTGTTCTTATGACATATATATGTATTTATAATAATATAATAATATATATAATGTGATCACAGAGCGCTCCATCCGTTCTGATGACATATATATGTATTTATAATAATATATATATAATGTGATCACAGAGCGCTCCATCCGTTCTGATGACATATATATGTATTTATAATAATATAATAATATATATATAATGTGATCACAGAGCGCTCCATCCGTTCTGATGACATATATATGTATTTATAATAATATAATAATATATATAATGTGATCACAGAGCGCTCCATCTGTTCTGATGACATATATATGTATTTATAATAATATAATAATATATATAATGTGATCACAGAGCGCTCCATCCGTTCTGATGACATATATATGTATTTATAATAATATAATAATATATATAATGTGATCACAGAGCGCTCCATCCGTTCTGATGACATATATATGTATTTATAATAATATAATAATATATATAATGTGATCACAGAGCGCTCCATCTGTTCTGATGACATATATATGTATTTATAATAATATAATAATATATATATAATGTGATCACAGAGCGCTCCCTCTGTTCTGATGACATATATATGTATTTATAATAATATAATAATATATATAATGTGATCACAGAGCGCTCCATCCGTTCTGATGACATATATATGTATTTATAATAATATAATAATATATATATAATGTGATCACAGAGCGCTCCATCCGTTCTGATGACATATATATGTATTTATAATAATATAATAATATATATAATGTGATCACAGAGCGCTCCATCCGTTCTGATGACAGACACTGGAGGAGGAGGGGTTTGGAGGAAAACTGATTTGAATTGTTATCATTGTGTTTACACACAACAGAAACCAAGAAATATGTATTTCAAGAGCGAGAGATCACAGTATAAATCCTAAGCATTCTTCCTCCATACTGGGAGAAAAACAGCATGTGAAAGTTTGATGGGACGCATTTTTTACACGTGAGCCTGTGACCACTTTTACATTGCATCTTATGAGAGGTGGGGTTCTGGTTCTTATCAGTGGCGTGCACAGACATTTTGAGGGGCAGGTGCTCAAGTAAATTATACTTTTTTTTTGTTTACTTGGTCTGCTCTTTCTTCCCTCTACACCTATACCTCTTTGCCAAAAATAGCCGATCTACAAGCCCACAACGCCTCGCAGCGCGAGGCGTTGTGGGCTTGTAGATCTGCTATTTTTGGCTAAAGTTCTCCTCAGAAAAGGGATGCTAGGTTTCGAGTGGTTATGGTAAAAAGAAAAATCATAATCACATAAAGATTTGGCGGACCCCCCTGTAGTAACTCTGAGGACCCCCTCGGGGTCCCGGACCCCCTGTTGAAGACCCCTGCTGTAAACTGGGAAAAAAACAACTTTTTTCCCCCTTTTTTTTCAAAAGGGCGGGCAGGTGCTCTAGCACCACCTAGAGTCTATCTGTGCACGTCCCTGGTTCTTATCAGTGTGACGTTTTCTGTTAAGGCGTCTATACATTGAATAATCATAATTAAACAGACAGTAACTTCATGTTATTAATGTCCTTTATTGTGAACAAAAGGAGAAGGTCCACACACCGTCTTGATGCTCCCAAAATGACTTCATGGTAGAGTGACTTCTTTTTACACCGCAATATGTGACGGTGGCCAGGTTGTCACATGTAACTTGCCACTTCTTTTTAGAATGCTGACACTCTTTACTTTGTCTCAATAATAAATAAATAACAATACACATTAAACTCACAACAATAAAATATCAGTTGCACGGTAAAGTGCGGGGTGCGTAATTACTGTGAGAATAATACTGTTTGTTAGGTACTGCAAGACTACGCCACCTTTTTATTTAAGAGGTAGGGTCCTCTGTAACACTCTTTCTTAGGCTATTCACAGGTTCGAGTTTACCCAGGTAAGTACAATACTTTTAAATGAGAACAACACTTCAACACATATCCCTTGGAGAAAGCTGGACGGAAACAGGTTTGTATAAAAAAGGTAATCTATTTTATTAAGCTAATACAGTGGCGTCTATAAGCCATAAAATATTGAAAAGCATAAACAAAATATAACACTAATTCTAAAACCTCAACCTCCTAATGCGCCCACTAACTAACTAAAATACAGGAATACAGACAATCACCAAACACTAAAAACAGACAGGGCTTGTGCAAACTATAGCAAATAAATAATGAATTTAGCGTTAAAGTGCCAACTATTACTGAAGCAGTAAAGTGCCAAGTGCCAATTCAATTGCTATATGTCATATACTCATCACGGTTCAATGCAAAAGGTGGGAATGTCCTTATATGGGGTTTAACTGGAGCGGGGGTTTAGGCCAGGAATCACTGTCTCTTCTTGTCTTCGTGCGTATTGCCTGCAATCATAGAAACTAGAACCAGTTCATCTGTTCAGGTATATTTCACATATGAGGTTTAGGACCGTGGGTTTATAAAGGTAACGTTGCATAGAAGGACACTTACTCGCCCGCCAGACTGTACGTCTGGCTTTGAGGGTGTGAAGCGCGCAACGTTATCGCCACTGGACCTCTCCTCCGTTCCTTGGTTCGTCTGTCTGTCCTCCCCGTCTCTGCTGCTACTGCGCCGTCTGCTCACCGTCCGCTGCTGGTGGCTTGGTACGTGCCGCGATCACTGTATTCCCCACCTCTGCTCCGTGGTATGTCTGCTCCTCCTGTGCACAACCGTCCCTTCTGGCTGTCACTTCCACACTGCCCTGTATGCCTGTCTCTCTGCTGTCCAAGTGGCTCGCGCTCACTTTTGAATAAGGTGGGCCACACCCTACTCCGCCCTCATTCGCTCTGCCACCAGCGTGACCTGGGGACATTGGCCGTCCGCTGTCACAAGGCCAATGTCACACAGCCTATAGGGGAGTCCAATGTCAAGTGGCTCGGGGACCGGGGGGAAATACATTGTCAACCATAAAACATGCAGTGCAGAAATATAGTTAAGAGAATGATGTTTTTAAGTGCGTAATACAGGTTTTTCATCATCAATAAAAAATGTTACAATTTGGTTTCACCCCCCTGCTTTGACCCTGTCACATCCCCCCCCACTTTTCCGTTGCCAGTCCCTGCAACTGTCCCTAATCATGTCCATACCTCTGGGGTGGCTGGCCTATATTTGCTCTTCCCGAGCGCCGTGGCTCATCTGGTGCTCTCGGGACGGAGAGAAACCCATAATACTGCGGCGTTGTTGCTTCTACCTGCTCGGGCTGCACTACAGCTGGGGGGTCCTCGTGGGGCGACCTGGGGGCTACACACACTTTCAACGCATTCCTATGTATGGTCTTTTCTCGCCCCCCCTTCTCGGGTCTGACTCGGTACACCAACCCCGTAGCTCCCACCTGTTCCATCACTGCGTAAGGCTCGGGGTCCCACCACGTACTCAATTTCCCCTGGCCATCTCTCTTCCTAGTTCGAATCCACACTCTCTCTCCTGGTAATAGGGGTGTAATACCGGCCCTACGGTCATAAACCTGCTTTCTCCTCTTGGCCGTTTCGCCCATCCTCTCCCCTGCGGTCCTATAAGCTGTCGCCATTCTCTGTTGGTGGTCCTGTACCCAGCCACCCACTCCCATGCGCTCTTGCGCTGACTGCACTCCTAACTGGACATCTATAGGGCGCCTCAAATGTCGGCCAAACATTAAGTAGGCGGGGGCATAACCCGTAGCACTATGGATCGTGTTGTTATAAGCATGAACTAACTCGGGTAAGTGCTCATTCCATCTTCCTTGTTTATCAGTGTCTAGTGATCGCAACATGTTCAGTAATGTCTGATTAAATCGTTCCACTCCACCGTTCCCAGCCGGGTGGTACGGAGTGGTGCGACTTTTTGCAATACCATAAGTCTGACATAAATGGTGCATTAACTCGGACTCGAAGTTGGGGCCTCGATCTGAGTGGAACCGGGCCGGACAGCCGAACGGCTGGATAATATGCGTCCATAACGCACGGACAGTGGTGTGCGCAGTCTGGTCTCGGGTGGCAATAGCCCAACTATAACGGGTGAATAAGTCAGTAGCTACCAGAATGTTTTGCCACGCATCAGCAGGCCTACCTAATGTGAGGAAATCAATGGCTATTACTTCTAGTGGATATGAGACTTCAAAGGGTTGTAAGGGGGCCCGAGGCTCTGACCTGTTCCTCTGCAGGCTGCAGGCGACACAACCCTGTTGTAACTGACGCACCGCTCCCTCCATGCCTGGCCAATAGAACCGACGTCGCAGCTGGGCCAAGGTCCTCTCCAACCCAGCATGCGCCGCGGCCGTGTGGATTCCTCTCCATACCTCCTCTCTGCGTGAACCTGGACAAATGATCTGTGAGTATTGTTCTTTGGTATAAGGATCGGTCACCTTCCTATATAACACATGATTTCGTATAATCAGTTTGTTCCACTGGCGTAACAGTTGCCGCGCTCCCCGAGTCCAATTCTTCCTCTCCACCATATTAGGGGCTCTCCCCCGTTCCACGCACCTCTTCACCACCTGCACATCTGGATCCCGATCCTGCGTCTCTCTCCACTCATCCTCCCGGGCTGCTGGCGTCGATTGTACAGCCGCCACATCTACAGGCTGCACTGGGAACCGCGATAGGGCATCAGCGTTGGCGTTGTTTTTGCCCGGTCGATACTTGATGTCGAAAGTAAACGACGCAAGTTGAGCAGCCCACCGTTGTTCCACAGCTCCCAATCTAGCCGTTTGGAGATGCGCAACAGGGTTATTGTCCGTGAATATTGTGAATCGAGCGCCAGTGAGATAATCTTTAAACTTCTCGGTCACGGCCCATTTAAGGGCCAAAAGCTCCAATTTGAACGAGCTATAATTTGCGTCATTCTGCTCGGTCGGGTGGAGACTGCGGCTTGCATAAGCTATTACACGTTCGTGACCGTCTTGGACCTGGGCTAGAACCGCTCCCAACCCACGGCCACTCGCATCAGTGTAAACCACAAAAGGCTGTGTATAATCCGCATACGCTAACACCGGGGCTTGTGTGAGGGCACTCTTTAACGCATCAAACGCCCGCTGGCACTCCGAAGTCCACTCGACTTTACACTGGTGGGATTTTACGTCATTTGGGATTCCTATCAATAAGTTGTTTAAGGGTCGTGCTATAGCAGCAAAAGAGGACACGAAACGCCTATAGTAACCCGCTAGACCTAGAAACGCGCGGACCTCGCGGACCGTTGAGGGTGGTGTCCAGTCCCGCACTGCCACCACTTTCTCCGGATCGGGCCGCACTCCCTCTTTGTCCACGACATGGCCCAGAAATTGCACTTCCCTCCGCAGAAGTTTGCATTTGTCTAACCGCAGCTTCAGTCCATGTCTCCACAGGCGTTGGAAGACGAGCTCGAGGTGCTGTAGATGAGAGGAGAAGTCAGGTGAATATACTATAATGTCATCAAGATATACCAGCAAGGATTCTGTCACCTGACCACTCAGACACTGCTGCATCAGCCTCTGGAACGTCGCGGGCGCATTACAAAGCCCGAACGGCATGCGTTGAAACTCGAACAGGCCCAGCGGGGTCGTAAAGGCGGTCTTCTCCCGGTCCCGGGGATCCATTCCTACTTGCCAATACCCGCTGGCCAGGTCTAACGTGGAGAACCATTGCGCCTTCGTCAGGCTGGTGAGCGTCTCTTCTATCCTGGGTAGGGGGAAGGCGTCCTTGTGCGTCACGGCGTTAAGTTTCCTGTAGTCGACGCAGAACCTCCAGCTGCCATCTTTCTTCTTGACCAGTACGATAGGTGCCGCCCACGGACTGCAACTCTCCTTGATGACTCCCTTCTCCAGCATCTCATTCAGGAGGGTCTTCATCTCCCGGTACATGGAGGGCGGCAACGGCCGGTGTCGCTCTCGTATGGGTGCCGCGTCTCCGGTCGGTATCTGGTGTTGCACGACGTCCGTCCGTCCGAAATCCTCGTCATGGATGGCGAACACCTTCTTCCACCGACACAACATCTCGTGTAACTCTCTCTTCTGCGCCTCCGGCAGGTCATCACGCTCCGTCAACACTTCCATCTCTTCGGGCAGGGTCTTCAGTGGTCCATCATCTTCCACACTGATTACGGCCACTTCCACCTCTCCGTCGGTCCCCAGGGACAGGCTCAGGTCCCTGCCGCCTCGGACATCCGCTTCTTCCACCGGGTACAGCCTCCCCAGCTTCTGGTGGCGGTCCAGGACCAGACTATATGCGTGTGGGTTGCACACTCGTATGGGAACACGTCCGTGGCGCACCGTGACGAGGGCACGGGCCACTCCCAAATCTTTTCCATCCGGCAAGGCTTCCATCAAGGCCTCGTAGTCCGCTCCATTTGGTCCTCTCCAAGCGCGGCCCCAGATCATCACTTCACTCTGCGCGGGGATTCGAATCTTCCGCCGGCCGACCGGCCACACATAACCGATGGACCCATCTTCGTTCGTCACTGCCTCCACCCTCCTACAGGTGGCGAATGCGTCCTTCCACAGCGTCCTTCCCTGCTGACATGGAAACACAGGCCTCCCAGGCCATTTAAAGAGGGCATGCCATACAGCGTTCACGACATTCATCCCAATAATCAGCGGTTGAGTACAATGTTCATCTTTCACGATTACAACTCCTCTCCCTGGGATCTTCATTCCCTCCAGCTCTAGGTCCAATATGGCATAGCCAGTGTACGGTAAGTCAAGACCATTAGCGGCGCGTAATTTAAAAACAAGGGGCCCATTTCCCAACGTTAGGTGTGAGAATTTTTCCTCAAATAAGCTTTGCTGCATTAATGTGACTTGTGACCCAGTATCCAGTAACCCCCTTAAGTGGACTCCTCCCATAGTGATCCCAATAGTCGGACAGTCCCCAATAAACACTTCATTAGCCCTTGATCTGGCGAGTGCGCGCTGCACCCCTGTCTCCCGGACCTCGGCGACAGGGCGTACTAGTTTAAATGATTGGGGTCAGATTTACAAAAGCGAGCAATGTGCCCAGACTGCCTACAGCTCCTACAGATCGGCCTACCTCCCTCATCCCACTCGTTGCGTTGGTACGGCTCCCGGCGTCGTTCAGATGGAGGCGAACCGCGAGGTCGTGTATCGGTGGTGTTGGGTCGAAGGAGCGGTCTGATCTCTTTCATGAGCTCCTGCGTAAACCCCTGCATTTGCGATTTGACGTCTTCCATAATCTCCTGTTTCAGTTTCTCTCTCCATTCAGATTCCTGTGAGGGTGTTGGGATAGAGACAGGTTTAACAGCATGGCACAAGATTTCAGCAGTCCCTTCTCTTCTATGTTCAGTGTCTAGTAGGAAGGCCTCATTTTTTAGGGCGGCGAAGTCTTCTGTGGGGTTTCGACGGGCATATATTCTTAAGGCTTGACCCAGAGGGCCTTCAGACAGTCCTACAAGTAACTGCTCTCGCAGAATGGCATCGGAGGGAGCGGTGTCTGGGTCGAGCCGCCGCAGCCCGCAGAACAACTCTCTAAGCCTCAAAATATAAGCCTGCACACTTTCGCCTGCGCGTTGCGCACAGCCATAGAACAAGGCACGAGCTTGGGAAGCAGAAACAGATGTTTTATACAACGTGTCTAAACATTTAAAGACTTTGGCCACTGTATTGCGATCTTCCTTGTCAATTACACTAATTTGTCGCTTAGCTTCCTCAGTAAGGGTCTGTACTACAAAAGCAACTTTTTTCTCCTCTGTTAAATCCTGAGTGCCCAATAATCCTTTAATCTGTTCTCTCCATTCCCTGTATTTCTCCTCACCTTCTATGCCCGAAAACTTAGGTAGCCACGGTGCCCCTGGATACACTGGCATCATCATCATTACTTTCTTGATTCAACCAAACAAAACAAAACAAAAAGCAGCAAAACAGCAAAATTTCAATACAGTTTCTCTTAGGGATTTTGTGTTGTTCTCTACCCAGTCCTGCCGCGCTACGCCAAATATGTGACGGTGGCCAGGTTGTCACATGTAACTTGCCACTTCTTTTTAGAATGCTGACACTCTTTACTTTGTCTCAATAATAAATAAATAACAATACACATTAAACTCACAACAATAAAATATCAGTTGCACGGTAAAGTGCGGGGTGCGTAATTACTGTGAGAATAATACTGTTTGTTAGGTACTGCAAGACTACGCCACCTTTTTATTTAAGAGGTAGGGTCCTCTGTAACACTCTTTCTTAGGCTATTCACAGGTTCGAGTTTACCCAGGTAAGTACAATACTTTTAAATGAGAACAACACTTCAACACATATCCCTTGGAGAAAGCTGGACGGAAACAGGTTTGTATAAAAAAGGTAATCTATTTTATTAAGCTAATACAGTGGCGTCTATAAGCCATAAAATATTGAAAAGCATAAACAAAATATAACACTAATTCTAAAACCTCAACCTCCTAATGCGCCCACTAACTAACTAAAATACAGGAATACAGACAATCACCAAACACTAAAAACAGACAGGGCTTGTGCAAACTATAGCAAATAAATAATGAATTTAGCGTTAAAGTGCCAACTATTACTGAAGCAGTAAAGTGCCAAGTGCCAATTCAATTGCTATATGTCATATACTCATCACGGTTCAATGCAAAAGGTGGGAATGTCCTTATATGGGGTTTAACTGGAGCGGGGGTTTAGGCCAGGAATCACTGTCTCTTCTTGTCTTCGTGCGTATTGCCTGCAATCATAGAAACTAGAACCAGTTCATCTGTTCAGGTATATTTCACATATGAGGTTTAGGACCGTGGGTTTATAAAGGTAACGTTGCATAGAAGGACACTTACTCGCCCGCCAGACTGTACGTCTGGCTTTGAGGGTGTGAAGCGCGCAACGTTATCGCCACTGGACCTCTCCTCCGTTCCTTGGTTCGTCTGTCTGTCCTCCCCGTCTCTGCTGCTACTGCGCCGTCTGCTCACCGTCCGCTGCTGGTGGCTTGGTACGTGCCGCGATCACTGTATTCCCCACCTCTGCTCCGTGGTATGTCTGCTCCTCCTGTGCACAACCGTCCCTTCTGGCTGTCACTTCCACACTGCCCTGTATGCCTGTCTCTCTGCTGTCCAAGTGGCTCGCGCTCACTTTTGAATAAGGTGGGCCACACCCTACTCCGCCCTCATTCGCTCTGCCACCAGCGTGACCTGGGGACATTGGCCGTCCGCTGTCACAAGGCCAATGTCACACAGCCTATAGGGGAGTCCAATGTCAAGTGGCTCGGGGACCGGGGGGAAATACATTGTCAACCATAAAACATGCAGTGCAGAAATATAGTTAAGAGAATGATGTTTTTAAGTGCGTAATACAGGTTTTTCATCATCAATAAAAAATGTTACAATTTGGTTTCACCCCCCTGCTTTGACCCTGTCACACTCTATTATTACATTATTTGTGGGAGCATCTATACGGTGTGCAGACTTTCTCCTTTTGTTCACAGTTTATCTATTTGGATCATCCAGCACCCGTCCACATGTCTGGATGTGCGTCCAAATGTCTGGATGTGATCATCCAGCACCCGTCCACATGTCTGGATGTGCGTGTGGATCATCCAGCACCCGTCCACATGTCTGGATGTGCGTGTGGATCATCCAGCACCCGTCCACATGTCTGGATGTGCCGTGCACCACTTGACCGCTATTAATGTCATTTAGATATCTAAATGAGCATTTTATTGAAATGTTGTTAAATGTGTGGCCTTGCAGTGGAATGCTTTGAGAACAGACAGCATGTTATTCATGTTATTAATATTATTAACGTTATTAATGTCTTCAATGTGTTGCCTTGCAGTGGAATGCTTTGAGAACAGACAGCATGTTATTCATGTTATTAATATTATTAACATTATTAATGTTTTAAATGTGTTGCCTTGCAGTGGAATGCTTTGAGAACAGACAGCTGTACTTCGCCAACAGACTCAGTGAAGCTATGAAGGTACGTTTATGAATAATTATTATGAAGGTACGTTTATGAATAATTATTATGAAGGTATGTTTATGAATAATTATTATGAATAATTATTATGAACGTATGTTTATGAATAATTATTATGAAGGTACGTTTATGAATGATTATTATGAAGGTATGTTTATGAATAATTATTATGAAGGTATGTTTATGAATAATTATTATGAAGGTACATTTATGAATAAGTATTATGAAGGTACGTTTATGAATAATTATTATGAAGGTACGTTTATGAATAATTATTATGAAGGTACGTTTATGAATAATTATATATATATATATATATATATATATATATATATATATATATATATATATATATATATATATATATATATATATATATATATATATTCCAGAGTAAAGGTTTTATATTAACATATATTAACATATATTAACATATATATATATTCCAGAGTAAATGTTTTATATTAACATATATTAACAGATATTAACATATATATTTACAGAGTAAAGGAGCCAAGGAGAAGCTGGTCACCAGGATCATGGTCTCTCGTTGTGAAGTGGATCTGATGAAGATCAGAACCGAGTTCAAGAAGCAGCATGGAAAGACCCTGTACCAGACCCTGTCTGTAAGTACCCTATATACCCCATATATATATATATATATATATATATATATATATATATATATATATATATATATATATATATATATATATATATATATATATATATATATATATATATATATATATATATATATATATATATATACCCTACATGTACCCTCTACCAGACCCTGTCTGTGAGTAGACCCTGTACCAGACCCTGTACCAGACCCTGACCCGGTATATATGTGTGTGTATATATATATATATATATATATATATATATATATATATATATATATATATATATATATATATATATATATATATATATATATATATATATATATATATATATACCCTACCTATACCCTGTACTCATTACATTAGTAAAGATACTAATGTATCCAGTAGGAGACTCAAAGTAAAGATACTAATGTATCCGGTAGGAGACTCAAAGTAAAGATACTAATGTATCCGGTAGGAGACACAAAGTAAAGATACTAATGTATCCAGTAGGAGACTCAAAGTAAAGATACTAATGTATCCAGTAGGAGACTCAAAGTAAAGATACTAATGTATCCAGTAGGAGACTCAAAGTAAAGATACTAATGTATCCAGTAGGAGACTCAAAGTAAAGATACTAATGTATCCAGTAGGAGACTCAAAGTAAAGATACTAATGTATCCAGTAGGAGACTCAAAGTAAAGATACTAATGTATCCAGTAGGAGACTCAAAGTAAAGATACTAATGTATCCGGTAGGAGACTCAAAGTAAAGATACTAATGTATCCGGTAGGAGACTCAAAGTAAAGATACTAATGTATCCGGTAGGAGACTCAAAGTAAAGATACTAATGTATCCGGTAGGAGACTCAAAGTAAAGATACTAATGTATCCGGTAGGAGACTCAAAGTAAAGATACTAATGTATCCGGTAGGAGACTCAAAGTAAAGATACTAATGTATCCAGTAGGACACATAGGAGTCTCTTTGAGTCTCCTGTGGGAAATACGAGGTCGTCACATTATTGTCTCAGGAGAAATGAGTCAAAAACTAAAACACATCCATGAAATCAATGTTTCATGGGGTGTTTAATTGATATAAAATTCATTTTTTGGGTGAACTATTCCTTTAAGTATTGTATTTTATTGTTTCAGGAACAGATATTAACAGATACAGTATTAAGTATTAAGTATTGAGTATTAAGTATTGAGTATTAAGTATTGTATTAAGTATTGTATTGTATTGTATTGTTTCAGGAGCACACTAAGGGGGATTACCAGAAGGCTCTGCTGAGCCTGTGCGGAGGAGACGACTGAAAGAAAACTCACTTTCCCATGATGCCCCTGGGTTTGTGGAGTGCTGGTGAAGGCCCAGTCCAGCCAGCAGAGGGAGACATTCCTCCTCTTTTTGTTGTAGTTTTTATTAGTTTATATTAATTTGTTGTAGTTTGTGATTTTATCCTTTGATGATTCAACATGATGATGAAAGCTTATTGTCCAGAAGATTTCAACTGTTTATGTGTGTGTGTGTGTGTGTGTGTGTGTGTGTGTGTGTGTGTGTGTGTGTGCGTGTGCGTGTGCGTGTGCGTGTGCGCGTGCGTGCGTGCGTGCGTGCGTGCGTGTGTGTGTGTGTGTGTATGAACATCTTATCTGCCAAGCAAAAGGCCTACATCAATCGGCAAGGCATGAATAAACACGTGTTTTGTCTCAAAACAGGAATTGACGATAAAAAAATAAAATAAAAAAATAAATATGAATATAATCTGAATTATATTTTGTTTTTAAATAAAGTTTGATTTTTCAACTTATCCACGTGTTTTATTTCCTGCTGTCACCACCAGAGGGTGATATAGAGCAACAATACTGCTTCTGAAGTTCATATAATCAAGCTTTGGTCAAATAGTTTTATTTAAGTAAAAGTACCAATTCAAAGTCAATTTGAAATACTTTGTTACAAGTACATGCATTCTATATTTTACTTGAGTGAAAACACAACAGTATTGGCATCAAAATATACTTAATAAATGACCGAAAGTAAAAGTACTCATTATGCAGAATGTCTCGTTTTTCTCCCTCAAAATGTTTAAGAAATGTTTTCATATTCTTTCAAAAGCAGCAGATCTACAAGCTCACTGCTGCATTGTGATGTGCTGTGAGCTTGTAGATCTGCTGTGTTTGAATAGATTAAGTATACAATAGGTCATAATCTTAGTTCTGATTATTGTTATTTTGGGGTAAACTGCTCTAGAACAATAGGCTCTCAACCTGTGGGTCCCCATTTGTGTGTGATTATTTTGGTGGGGCGGGGTCCCCAGTTCAGATATTATTGGGGGGCAGTGGTGGAAAGTAACCACGTACATTTACTTAAGTACTGTACTTAAGTGAAGTTTTGAGGTATTTGTACTTTACTTGAGCATTTCCAATTTCCAATACTTTTACTTCTACTCCACCACATCTCAGAGGCAAATATTGTACTTTTACTCCACTACAATTAGATGAAAACTTTAGTTACTACTTTTCAGATATAAATTATGATGCGTCGCATTGCGACGCGTTATGAGCTCGTAGATCTGCTATTTTCAAACATTTTAGTACTTTTGCTTTTGGTACTTTTAAGTACATTTTGATGCCAATACTTTTGTACTTGTACAAAAAACTTGTACTTTGAATTCTGGACTTTTACTTGTAACAGAGTATTTTAATATTGCAGTATTGGTACTTTTACTTAAGTAAAACATTTTAGTACTTTTTTCCACCACTGCCTGTCGATTTCATTGGATGTCATTGGTCATCTGACCAGTTTCATTGGATTTCATTGGATCAAATGGACAGGAAGTGAAACACGCACAGCCTTGGAAACAGGTGAATAAATACTCCCAGGTTTTTGCCTGATGCAGAGTGCAGTGGGGTGTGTGAAAGCAGCTCTGTGTTTGTGTCTGTCAGTAAAAACAGTAAATAAACACCTTTATGATGTAAAGTGTTTGTCAGGCAGTGAGAACCACAGTGTGAAGAACAGTATATAGTTTAGTGTGTTTGTCAGACAGTGAGAACCACAGTGTGAAGAACAGTATATAGTTTAGTGTGTTTGTCAGGCAGTGAGAACCACAGTGTGAAGAACAGTATATAGTTTAGTGTGTTTGTCAGGCAGTGAGAACCACAGTGTGTTTGTCAGGCAGTGAGAACCACAGTGTGAAGAACAGTATATAGTTTAGTGTGTTTGTCAGGCAGTGAGAACCACAGTGTGAAGAACAGTATATAGTTTAGTGTGTTTGTCAGGCAGTGAGAACCACAGTGTGAAGAACAGTATATAGTTTAGTGTGTTTGTCAGGCAGTGAGAACCACAGTGTGTTTGTCAGGCAGTGAGAACCACAGTGTGTTTGTCAGGCAGTGAGAACCACAGTGTGAAGAACAGTATATAGTTTAGTGTGTTTGTCAGGCAGTGAGAACCACAGTGTGAAGAACAGTATATAGTTTAGTGTGTTTGTCAGGCAGTGAGAACCACAGTGTGTTTGTCAGGCAGTGAGAACCACAGTGTGAAGAACAGTATATAGTTTAGTGTGTTTGTCAGACAGTGAGAACCACAGTGTGTTTGTCAGGCAGTGAGAACCACAGTGTGAAGAACAGTATATAATTTAGTGTGTTTGTCAGACAGTGAGAACCACAGTGTGTTTGTCAGGCAGTGAGAACCACAGTGTGAAGAACAGTATATAGTTTAGTGTGTTTGTCAGGCAGTGAGAACCACAGTGTGAAGAACAGTATATAATTTAGTGTGTTTGTCAGACAGTGAGAACCACAGTGTGTTTGTCAGGCAGTGAGAACCACAGTGTGAAGAACAGTATATAATTTAGTGTGTTTGTCAGGCAGTGAGAACCACAGTGTGTTTGTCAGGCAGTGAGAACCACAGTGTGAAGAACAGTATATAGTTTAGTGTGTTTGTCAGGCAGTGAGAACCACAGTGTGTTTGTCAGGCAGTGAGAACCACAGTGTGAAGAACAGTAGAGTTTAGTGTGTTTGTCAGGCAGTGAGAACCACAGTGTGTTTGTCAGGCAGAACCACAGTGTGAAGGAGGAGAAGTGTGACACTGTGACACATATTCATCTCTATGACAAACTGACTGGATTCTTCAGCAACAGGTGAGTTAGCACATAGCTACAGCCAGGGTGGTTGCCAGATCTGTCTATTATAATTTCCCCGCAAGATTTTATTTGAAAATAGCCGATCTACAAGCTCACAACGCGTCGCATCGCGACGCGTTGTGAGCTTGTAGATCTGCTATTTTCAAATAGCTGATGTACATGTTAATGCACTCATGTGGCTGCACATAGTCGCTTCTTTTTGGGCTGGTATTCCTAGACCTGGTGGCTTTGTTTCTTTCACAGAATCTGGCAACACTGGCTACAGCTAGCTGCTCTGATCAGTGGTGGAAAAAAGTACTCAAATGTTTTACTTAAGTAAATGTATCAATACTGCCATGTAGAATGAATACTTTATTAACAGTTTGCAAAGACAAAGGACAGGGAAGTACAGTTCAATACAAGGTCTGTTAAAGGGGAAGACCACTCATTTTTAACATTGAACTATGTCTGTAATACACTTTAGAACTGTTGTGTTGAAATAAGAAAAAAGCCCCCCCCCCCCCCCTGAGGTCATGTGATCAGTGACATACGCAGGGTGTACTTTTGGCTCCGCCCCCTCAGCCAAAAGTACAGTAAAAAAAAATAAAACATGAATAGTGGTCTGCTATTTCCACTATTTTTTAAAGGAGACACACCATGAATTTAAAAAAAACATTTGATATTTAAAGGCATTGTAGGGAGTTCAGACATAATCAAAGAAAAAAACTGTTGTCAAACACCGCCCCTCCAGCAGTTATTTTCCCCGACCACCAGGGGGTGACGCAGGGGGGACTTTTTAAATGAGTCATGCCCAAAATAGGTTGCCTTATGCGGATACAATTCGCGGAAATGCCCGACCCTACGGTTCTCTGAATTTATATTTTTAAATAGGCTCTTTCATGATAAATTGACCACATATATGAAGCTAAACAACTAAATTCTATCCAAACGATTTTTTAAAAGTAAATTATGTGCCTCAAAAAAGAAGTTTGAGAGCGTTTTAAAACCGAAAGTAAAAAGTTGATACGGGCACGGACGCGCACGGACACGCACATGCGTGCGTTAATTTACGACCCGAACATAAACAACATGAACATAAACAGAAGGGAAAATACGGATTTCAGACAGAGGACTGTGTTTCAATGAAGGAAAACACCCCAGCATCATTATATAGTGGCTGATAGAGGGGAGAAAATGCAAAAAATATATATATATACATATTTTTTAAATTTAGGCTTAATGTTCCCTACAATGCCTTTAATATCAGGTGTATGTCCCTCAAACCATTTTCAAAAGGTTTGAGCCTAAATCAACACTCAGATATACTCATCCCAAGTCAATTCTCTCTGGCTTATAAAGCACTTTCAGCTGCAATACCAAAACGTCCTGTTGGGCAGAGGGGTGCTACTGAGCAATTCTGTCAAAATACAGGGCAGAAAGTTTTGTGATCTAAGCAAACATTGCCATTCTGAGATGGCCTGTTCAGCCACGCCCATTCTGAAAATCTCTGAAATGAGAATGAATGACTGAATGTTAAACAAAAAAAAATTGGGGTACAAGAAACACTGGGGAGCCCAAAAAATACCCCCCCCCCCCCCCAAAAAAAAAAGAATTCATGGTGTATCTCCTTTAAAAAAAAAAAAAAACAATGATTATGACGATTATCCCAAAGAGTATAGTGATTATCTGAAATACTTATGATTAGGCCATCATGTAATAATTGTGACAGACCTCATTTTTCCTTTTCCTTTGCTGGATGATGCTGCTGCGTCTTATGTTCTGATCTGATTCATGCTGCTGCTTCTTGTGTTCTGATCTGATTCATGCTGCTGCTACTTATGTTCTGATCTGATTCATGCTGCTGCTTATGTTCTGATCTGATTCATGCTGCTGCTTCTTGTGTTCTGATCTGATTCATGCTGCTGCTACTTATGTTCTGATCTGATTCATACTGCTGCTTCTTATGTTCTGATCTGATTCATGCTGCTTCTTATGTTCTGATCTGATTCATGCTGCTGCTTCTTATGTTCTGATCTGATTCATGCTGCTGCTTCTTATGTTCTGATCTGATTCATGCTGCTGCTTCTTATGTTCTGATCTGATTCATGCTGCTGCTTCTTATGTTCTGATCTGATTCATGCTGCTGCTTCTTATGTTCTGATCTGATTCATGCTGCTTCTTATGTTCTGATCTGATTCATGCTGCTGCTTCTTATGTTCTGATCTGATTCATACTGCTGCTTCTTATGTTCTGATCTGATTCATACTGCTGCTTCTTATGTTCTGATCTGATTCATGCTGCTTCTTATGTTCTGATCTGATTCATGCTGCTGCTTCTTATGTTCTGATCTGATTCATGCTGCTGCTTCTTATGTTCTGATCTGATTCATACTGCTGCTTCTTATGTTCTGATCTGATTCATGCTGCTTCTTATGTTCTGATCTGATTCATGCTGCTGCTTCTTGTGTTCTGATCTGATTCATGCTGCTGCTACTTATGTTCTGATCTGATTCATACTGCTGCTTCTTATGTTCTGATCTGATTCATGCTGCTTCTTATGTTCTGATCTGATTCATGCTGCTGCTTCTTATGTTCTGATCTGATTCATGCTGCTGCTTCTTATGTTCTGATCTGATTCATGCTGCTGCTTCTTATGTTCTGATCTGATTCATGCTGCTGCTACTTATGTTCTGATCTGATTCATGCTGCTGCTTCTTATGTTCTGATCTGATTCATGCTGCTTCTTATGTTCTGATCTGATTCATGCTGCTGCTTCTTATGTTCTGATCTGATTCATACTGCTGCTTCTTATGTTCTGATCTGATTCATACTGCTGCTTCTTATGTTCTGATCTGATTGATGCTGCTTCTTATGTTCTGATCTGATTCATGCTGCTGCTTCTTATGTTCTGATCTGATTCATGCTGCTGCTTCTTATGTTCTGATCTGATTCATACTGCTGCTTCTTATGTTCTGATCTGATTCATGCTGCTGCTTCTTATGTTCTGATCTGATTCATGCTGCTTCTTATGTTCTGATCTGATTCATGCTGCTGCTTCTTATGTTCTGATCTGATTCATGCTGCTTCTTATGTTCTGATCTGATTCATGCTGCTGCAGTGTGTGTTGCATCATGTTTTTGTTGGATGCTGTTGGTGTAATGTACTGATGTGGTTCAAGCTCTGTTGCTGTTGGGGCCCGGTGTGGCAGTGAAAGTGTGTGTGTGTGTGTGTGTGTGTGTGTGTGTGTGTGTGTGTGTGTGTGTGTGTGTGTGTGTGTGTGTGTGTGTGTGTGTGTGTGTGTGTGTGTGTGTGTGTGTGTGTGACAGAGAGAGTTTGCATTAAATGCTTTTTAGACATAGGCCTCTGTGAATCCGGACCTGGTCATTTGAAAGGTCACTTTTGGGTATACGTACCAAAAGGTCACTTTTTGTTTGTGTGTGGGGGGGGAGGGGGGGGTTGTGGGGCTGTGTAAATGCAGGCCTGGGATTGGTCATTTGACCTTTCACACTAGTCACTGCAGCTACATTTTAATCAAGACAATCTACTTTTTCATTTAAAAGTTGCATTGGAAGAAGAAGAATTTCACAAAATGGTCAACTTAGCTTCTTCATCAGCCACTTGGTTTTGAACAGTGGAAGGTTATTGACTCGAATCCAACGCTTATTTCCTTTATTTACGGGTATGATGCAGCTCTTTATTTACGGGTATGATGCGGCTCTTTATTTACGGGTATGATGCAGCTCTTTATTTACGGGTATGATGTGGCTCTTTATTTACGGGTATGATGCAGCTCTTTATTTACGGGTATGATGCAGATCTTTATTTACGGGTATGATGCAGATCTTTATTTACGGGTATGATGCAGCTCTTTATTTACGGGTATGATGCGGCTCTTTATTTACGGGTATGATGCAGATCTTTATTTACGGGTATGATGCGGCTCTTTATTTACGGGTATGATGCGGCTCTTTATTTACGGGTATGATGCGGCTCTTTATTTACGGGTATGATGCGGCTCTTTATTTACGGGTATGATGCGGCTCTTTATTTACGGGTATGATGCAGCTCTTTATTTACGGGTATGATGCAGCTCTTTATTTACGGGTATGATGCAGCTCTTTATTTACGGGTATGATGCAGCTCTTTATTTACGGGTATGATGCAGCTCTTTATTTACGGGTATGATGCAGCTCTTTATTTACGGGTATGATGCACCTCATGTGGGACACACCTCATGTGAGGAAAAATGCCCAGCAGCGTCTATACTGGTTTCACCGCCTGAAGAAGTACAGAGTTCGCCCCCCGTATCCTCAGATCCATTGAAACAACAGCTCCGTTGAAAGCGTCCTGTCAAGCTGCGTGCCGGGTGGTCCGGTCAGCAGAGCGCATAATGGGAGGTGAGCTCCCCTCGCTCCAGGAATGTTAGGCATTTAGCAATCTGATAATAAATGAATACATAAGTAAGCCAAGAATCTAATAATACAGTATTTGTACAAGAAGAGGTGCGTGGTCAAAGGTCAGCGCATCATCAAGGACGGGCACAGCTAATAACTGTCCCATTGCCTCAGCAGAATGAACAATCCTTCATTAATATGTGATCATTACATTTGCTAAAGTGTATTAAACGGTACGGCAGGATAAAAAAATGTGTTGAAATGTATCTTCAAATAGAAAAAGTGCTCCTCGGAGTCCGCCTGTCCTGCAAACCATGCCTTTCGGCCTGGTGGAGACACTGGCCCTCATTTATCAACGTGGTGCAGCCCGAATAATGAGCGTACGGCGCAATCACCGCAATTTTCGGCATTTATCAATATATCCTGACGTGGGCTTTATCCTACGGTAGACTATAGCCTGGGGCAGGGCCTATCAAAATAAATAATAATAATAATAATAATAATAACTAGAAAAAGTGCTCCTCGGAGCACAAGTCTCCGCCAGCAGACTTGTGTTGGGAATGTTGGGAATGTTCTAATTCTTATGTTCTAATTAGAACATGTTACTGTGTCATAGTAACATGACAAGTGTCCTATCCGTGTCCTATCCGTCTGTTTTATCCAAACCTTAGTTGGATAAAACTGGTATCCCCACCTGGAGTTACTGTATAAGTGTCCTATCCGTCCTGTCTGTATAAGTGTCCTATCCGTCCTGTCTGTATAACTGTCCTATCCGTCCTGTCTGTATAAGTGTCCTATCCGTCCTGTCTATGTAAGTGTCCTATCTGTCCTGTCTGTGTAAGTGTCCTATCTGTCCTGTCTATGTAAGTGTCCTATCTGTCCTGTCTGTGTAAGTGTCCTATCCGTCCTGTCTGTGTAAGTGTCCTATCTGTCCTGTCTGTGTAAGTGTCCTATCCGTCCTGTCTGTGTAAGTGTCCTATCTGTCCTGTCTGTGTAAGTGTCCTATCTGTCCTGTCTATGTAAGTGTCCTATCTGTCCTGTCTGTGTAAGTGTCCTATCCGTCCTGTCTGTGTAAGTGTCCTATCCGTCCTGTCTGTGTAAGTGTCCTATCTGTCCTGTCTATGTAAGTGTCCTATCTGTCCTGTCTGTGTAAGTGTCCTATCTGTCCTGTCTGTGTAAGTGTCCTATCCGTCCTGTCTGTGTAAGTGTCCTATCCGTCCTGTCTGTGTAAGTGTCCTATCTGTCCTGTCTATGTAAGTGTCCTATCCGTCCTGTCTGTGTAAGTGTCCTATCTGTCCTGTCTGTGTAAGTGTCTTATCCGTCCTGTCTGTGTAAGTGTCCTATCCGTCCTGTCTGTGTAAGTGTCCTATCTGTCCTGTCTGTGTAAGTGTCCTATCCGTCCTGTCTGTGTAAGTGTCCTATCCAATTGTTACAGTATCCGCCATTTCTCAGCCATTTAGTGATTATTCCTGTCTTACCTCACTTTGAAAGAGGCAAAGACTCTTTCAAAGTGACACATGTATTTATAGCCCGTTATATGTCACTAGCCAATCAGATCACACTATTTCACCGTATTGTCAAGTGTCACGTGAGGCTCGACCAATGTTTGCTTGGCTGACGGAAAGTGAAAACAAACTCTCCTGGCGGAGACAATAAATGAATGAATGACTATAGGCTATGACTATGTGACTTATACCATAGAGTACTGAGTGATATACTGTTACTTATACCTATAGAATACTGAGTACTTATACCTATAGAGTACTGAGTACTTATACCTATATAGTACTGAGTACTTATACCGAAACTACTGAGTACTCAGTGAAATACTGTTGCCAAATCTCAGAAAATATCAGATCTAAAAGTATTCTGTTAAGATTCTGAATGAGTTACACTTTTCTGCCACCGGAGGTCAGTATAGTACCATGCTAGACTAGAGGAAGCCATCAGCCATCTGGAAAATCCTCAACAATAATTAACAGTAAAATGAAATGATTGAATGTTTGTTTAAATATATTAAGAAATACCATTCAAATCACACAGCAGTATTTAAATATGATACATAAATACCTTAGTGTTAATTCATGTATTAGTAAATCAGAGAATGCATTAATGTACCTGATTTATTAATACAGTAACTGTTCATATTGAGGATGTTTAGTTGTTTAGTAAATATATTATACATTTAGCATTTTATATATACATATATATATATATATATATATATATATATATATATATATATATATATATATATATATATATATATATATATGTATATGTCTGTCTCTTATTTGTGTGTTTTTCATTGTTTGTTTTCCGTTAATGTTTGATAATTAATTATGTTAATTTTACCTCCAGGCAACAGTGCTCATTACATACGAAACAAAAGTGTGTGTGTGTGTGTGTGTGTGTGTGTGTGTGTGTGTGTGTGTGTGTGTGTGTGTGTGTGTGTGTGTGTGTGTGTGTGTGTGTGTGTGTGTGTGTGTGTGTGTGTGTGTGTGTGTGTGTGTGTGTGTGTGTGTGTGTGTGTGTGTGTTGGGGGTTACTTTTACCTTGTTTTTCTTTACACTTCTACTCCACTGCATCTAAGAGGCAGATATTGTATATTTTACTTCACTGCAATTATTTTTAAAACTTTACTTATAGTCACTTTGAAGATTGAGATAATTCCAAACAGAAAAGACACTTTAAGACATCATATTTTATTCTTCAGCTGTTCAAAACATTTTCATGAAGCAGTGCAATATTGTTTAATAAAATATACAAAAATAGCCGATCTACAAGCTCACATCGGGTGGTGAAGAGATGCATTGTGAGCTTGTAGATCAGCATTTTTTTTGGCAAATAAAACAGTGTGTGTTTTGTTTGCAAAATAGCAAACACATGTTGTGAGCTTGTAGATCTGCGTTTTTATTTATTTATTTTTGGACAAAGACTAAAACGAAGGGCCTTTTCCATATGATTTTAGTAAGTTTTGTAAACACAGGATGTCTTGATTAATTCAGTCATTAATAATTAAGTTCCTGATATCCTGATTCATTCAATAATTCATAATTAAATCATAATTCTGATCTGTTTAATCACAAAGTGGTTATTAATGAATAATTCATAGTGTTATTAATGTATTCATTACTTGTGTCATGTTGTGTTATCACCTGCCAATCAAAGGTTATTTTGTTCATATTACATCTCATAGGCAAATATTGTACTTTTACTTTTACTCCACTACAATGATTTTAAAACTTTAGTTACTTTGTAGATTTAGATTATTATTACAAAACATACATTAACCACTTCAGCCCTGTATACATTTCAGCCATTTGAAAATAGCAGATCTACAAGCTCACAATGCGATGTGATGTGATGCATTGTGAGCTTGTCAGACAGACAGACAGACAGACAGACAGGGACACGCAGCAAAGGTCGTCGGGAACGGGACTCGAACCCGCGACACGCTGTCAGGCTGGCATTGCAGCCTATATGGTGCCTGTACCGTCACACCGTCACGCTATGCCCATGCAGGACATTTTGATGTTAATTCAGATTTATTGTCTCATCACAGGTTTACAGAAGTACAAAAGAGTGAAAGTAGTTTTATTTCCACCGCATCGTTATTTCCATAGAAAAGAAGAAGGGGAAGGAGGAGAGGGGGGGGGTGAGGAGATCAAACAAGAGAACAAAGAGAAACAACCAAGTTATCTACATATTTACACCTGAGATAAGATATAAGGTGTGAGCATAGCAGCAGATGTACACGTTGCATGATATACTTATGGACGTTAAGGTGCTAGAAAAACAACACAATAAAAAGACACAAGTCAGTGTGTTGTACATGGGATTAAGGTGCAAAATGTCAGTGCGTGTCGACCGCACAATCCACATAAAGTAGACTGACACTGGTAATCCTTAAGCAGGTCCATGAGGAAGAGAGCAAGACAAACAAGTCCCAGTCATTTGTCCCTGATATAATCCACAGGAAGGTCCAAGGAAGAGCT
>NC_139962.1:567500-627500 GCF_963454915.1 Gymnoscopelus microlampas
ACCGTTGGCCCGGTCGCTGCGAAACTGTGCACACACACTCCCTGGATGCCAATTCAGAACCTCTGCCTCACATTTTTCACATGGGCCTGTTATAGCGCCACCAGGAGGCCATCCGAAGTTTGCAGGATTGGTCCGTTTTGAACAAACTGCCTCAAATCATGAACGCAGCTTGCCATTTCCATAAAATTGCACACACACATTCCCACTAGGCCGAGGAAGAAATGCCAACCTTTTTCACATTGCCCTGTTATAGCGCCACCAGCAGGTCTAATTTAGCAAAACACATTTTTGGAACAAAATGCCTCAAATCATGAATGCAGTGTCTGATTGCCGTGAACGACCTAAGAATAAATGGCACCCTTTGGTCTTTCTAAAGTGTAGTTGTTTATTTGGTCTTGTTTCTAAAGTATAGTTGTTTATTGTCTCCTCCAGGCCGAAAGGCATGGCGAGAGAGAATGTTTTTACCCCTGTTTGTCCGTCCGTCCGTCCGTCCGTCCGTCCGTCCGTCCGTGTGTCCTGTCCGTGTGTTACCAGCTAATCTCCGGCACCGTTGCCCCAGCCGCTGCGAAACTGTGCACACACACTCCCTGGATGCCAATTCAGAACCTCTGCCCCACATTTTTCACATGGGGCTGTCATAGCGCCACCAGGAGGCCGATTTGTGCAAAACCCATTTTTTTCCCATTACACCTACAGCTTTAAACCAAACGTCATGCAAATTGGTACACAGTATCTCTATAGTCATGTGATCAACCCGGATCTGTCCGATTTCCCATATTGCATCCTCATTGGTTAAGGTTGGCTTCCAAAGTTTGCAGGATTGGTCCGTTTTGAACAAAATGCATCATGAACGCAGCTTGCCATTTGCATAAAATTGCACACACACATTCCCACTAGGCCGAGGAAGAAATGCCACTTGAAATGTTTCAAATCAGCCTCTTGGTGGCGCTATAACAGGCCTATTTGCCTTTTTAACTATAACTGCACCGATCTGCGTGAAACTTTGCACGCACACTCCCTAGAGGCCAGGAAAAAAACATCTGCTCTGCATTTTTCACATCTGCTTTTTACAGCGCCACCAGGAGGCCGACTTATGTAAAACACATTTTTGGAGATTATTCCTTCAGATTCTGTCCAAAAACACGCAAATTGGTACACAGTATCTCCATAGTCATGTGATTCTGATGGATATGTCCAATTTTTTCGTATTCCATCCTATTTGGCTTCCAAAGTTTGCAAGATTGGTCAGTTTTGAACAAAATGCCTCAAAACATGAATGCAGTGAGTGTGCAATTTCCGTGAAATTTTGCATGCAGATTCCCACTAGGCCGAGAAAGAAATGCCCCCCTTTTCACATTCACATTGGCCTGTTATAGCGCCACCAGGAGGCCACAAAAACCTAAGATAAAGATAAAGAAAACTTTATTGTCCATTAAATTGACATAAAATGGAAATTTGTCTTTGGCACACCAGCAGTCAGTTACAACAATAAAACATTACAAAAATACACAGGTGCATTAAAATACTATATAAAAATGCACTCACATTAACACAACAACAGTGGTCATGAGCAGTGGCAATTTAGACTATTTAAAAAAAATCTTATTTAAAATGTCCACAGCAGTTGGCACAAACGACGTTTTGTAACCCTTCTTGTTTGCTAATTTTGCCCTAAGCCTCCTGCCCGATGGCATCAAGTGAAACTCAGAGTGAAGAGGATGGGTAGAATCACTGTAAATCTGAATTGCTTTTTTGGTTATGGAGCGGTTGTATATGTCCTGAAGTTGCAACTGTTTGTCTCCAATGATCTTACTTGCCTGGTTGACTACCTGGGTGAGCTTGTTTTTATCTCTAACTGAGAGGTTCCCAAACCAGGACACGATGTTAAAAGTGAGAACACTCTCAGTGAGTGATCTATAGACCATGGTCAGGGTGTGTTTACTGGCATTAAAACTTCTCAGTTTCCTGAGAAGATAAAGCCGCTGCCTTGCCTTTTTGTAGATGTTGTCTGCATTGGTCTGAAAGGTGAGTTTATTGTCTATGGTCGTTCCCAGGTATTTAAAGTCACTGACCTGCTCCACTTCCTCCCCACTCATAGTAACAGGCCTAAAGATGGACCCTGAGCCCGCTGCTCTTGACCCCCCCTCCCAAGCACAGTTCCTTGGTCTTAGTGACATTAAGGTGAAGGAAGCTGCTATCAAACCAGGTGGCAATACGGTCGATGTGCTGGGAGTAAGAGGGACTGGAAACGTCCTGCAGGCAGGCAACCAGGGCCATGTCATCCACGTACTTTATGAGAGAGAAGTCTTTGTTGTTGTATTTCAACTCATTTGTGTATAGGGAGAATAACAGAGGGGATAAAACGCAGCCCTGTGGCACGCCAGTGTTTAGGACAAGGCAGTCAGACAGAGTGTTGTTAATACAGACTCGCTGGGGTCTCTCTCTCAGGAACTCTCTAATCCACAAAATGAGATTGCTACTGACGTTCAGGTCACACAGGCGTGACCTGACCTGGCGGAGACCTGTGCTCCGAGGAGCATGTTTTCTAGTTTGGTTTCTCTTTAAACTAAACTGTATATATTTTTATACATTTCATGAAAAGTAACAGTTTTAGACGTTCAAGGTTTCTAAACCCCCCCCCACCATTTCCCCCTCCCCCGGGTGGGTGGAGTCTCAATGACTTATTATCACCTCATGAGAATATATGCAAATGAGCTGCGCCGGGACGGTGTGTGTTTTTGATGGAAGAATACAAATCACTGCACACACACACACACGCACGCACGCACGCACGCACGCACGCACGCACGCACGCACGCACGCACGCACGCACGGACGGACGCACGCACGGACGCACGCACGCACGCGCGCGCACACACACACACACACGCACACAAATCACAGCAGACATGACACTTTTTTAATTTTCCTGATGAATGTAATGTCTGTGAAAAAGGAAGGATTGATGGAGGGCATGATACCCCCCCCCCCACACACACACACACGCACACACACACACACACGCACACACACACGCACACGCGCACACACACGCACACGCACACACAAACAGACCATCTTGGATCGGCTCGTCTTCCTTCATAGTTTTTGGTCAAAATAAGCAGAATGTTTAAAACCGACTCTGATCCAACTCTATGCCCCGCCCACATAAACACACACACACACACACACACACACACACACACACACACACACACACACAGTAAACAGGGTGTGTGTTAATCAGCATAATATTTAATTAGCGTGGTGATAAAAGCTTCCTTCAGTGGCTCTCTAATGACTCTGTGTTAACGAGCTAAACCACATCCTTACATAATCAGCTCTCATTACCGCTGTGTGTGTGTGTGTGTGTGTGTGTGTGTGTGTGTGTGTGTGTGTGTGTGTGTGTGTGTGTGTGTGTGTGTGTGTGTGTGTGTGTGTGTGTGTGTGTGTGTGTGTGTGTGTGTTGATATTGCCTATCTTGGATGTTGGTGTATGCTTTACTGTATGTACTGTATGTGTCCATGTTACACACACACACACACACACACACACACACACACACACACACACACACACAGGAAGGTGATGAGCGACAGGGACATCTCAAGGTCAAACCCTTGTTTAACTGATTAATTAAATCCTGTTATTAACAGCCACCTCACAACCTACACATGCACACGCACACACACACACAAGCACACGCACACACGCACGCACGCACACACGCACGCACGCACGCACGCACGCACGCACGCACGCACAAGGAAGTGAATGGAGGAGGAGATCTTAGGATGACGTGATCTCCTGGATCTGTGTCTCTGAGGATGAAATGGATTTCTCATGTGTCAGCGAACAGCGCCATCTAGTGGAAAAATACTGAACACCAAAACCCGTCAAAGTGTTTAACACTTCAAATGGTCAAACTTTGTTGACCATTGCTCTTATCAGCTGAACATATGAGTGCTTTACAATGCAATATAATGCATTATAGAAGTGGTTATAAAGCATTATAAGTGCTTTATAATACGTTATAGAAGTGGTTATAAAGCATTATAAGTGCTTTATAATGCGTTATAGAAGTGGTTATAAAGCATTATAAGTGCTTTATAATGCGTTATAGAAGTGGTTATAAAGCATTATAAGTGCTTTATAATGCAATATAATGCATTATAGAAGTGGTTATAAAGCATTATAAGTGCTTTATAATGCATTATAGAAGTAGAAGCACTGTAGAACCCACATCCTTTTAACCATAAAAACATTCATGTGAGGAACACAGTCCTCACAACTATGGCTATTTATCTAATTCTACTATTACTAGTGGGGACATTTGACACACACACACACACACACACACACACACACACACACACACACACACACACACACACACACACACACACACACACACACACACACAGTTACTGTAAGGCACTAATAGGGGGTGGGGGGGGGGGGGTGGTGCTGACCTCTGCATCTTCAGCCCATCTAAACGCGGGACGTCCCATTGAATTAAGCATCACAGTGTGAAAGACACCCAACCTAATGAACCACACACACACACACACACACACACACACACACCGCCATTTTTGCTGATTGCGTTAGGATATAATTAGAATAATATTGTGTCCAACGTTTAATAACGGTGAAGGGAAATAAATAAGACCCCCGTTGCTGTGTGTGTGTGTGTGTGTGTTTGTGTGTGTGTGTTTGTGTGTGTGTGTGTGTGTGTGTGTGTGTGTGTGTGTGTGTGTGTGTGTGTGTGTGTGTGTGTGTGTGTGTGTGTGTGTGTGTGTGTGTGTGTGTGTGTGTGTGTGTGTGTGTAAAGTGCTGCCCCAGCGCTTTGCGTTGCGTCTTCATCGTCTGTTTATTGATGTGTGTCTGTGATGAGTACTGAAGGCGCGCACACACACACACACACACACACACACACACACACACACACACACACACACACACACACACACACACACACACACACACACACACACACGCTGCATTATTTACAGTTGATAAATAAACAGTGAAGTGATGGTGTTTTAGTTTATCATGTAGTTATCTACGCATGGCGGAGCGCCAACCAATGAGGTGGTTTTATCGTCTGGGGGGGGGGGGGGGGGGGGGGGAACAATTTGCAGGAGATTTGTGACAAAATATTCTGGGAATTATACTTCTCTAAATATGACACTGATTTGACCGGTGGGTCGGGAGATTTACAGACAGACAGACAGACAGACAGACAGACAGACAGACAGACTCTTCTAGATGTCTTACATCCAGGCTCGTCATCAGAAGAAACAATTTGGGTTGTGAGTTTATTTTTATTCAAATATTAACATTTTGAAATGCACTTCCAACTCAAGAGGATCAGGAAACATTTGAACCAGTAAATCACAAAGTAAAAAGCTGTGTTGCCTGTTATGTTACAATGTACAATCTATGCATTTATCAGACGCTCTTAATCCATAGTGATGCACAGTGAGCAAGGTATATACACCAGGTAATACATTAAACAAGGTAAACACCAGGTAATACACCAGGTAATACACCACATGTACACCAGGAGAGAAGAGTCTAGGACGTGTGGAGCGTTGTCCAGGGTGTTTTAGAGAAGAGAGAAGAGTCTAGGACGTGTGGAGCGTTGTCCAGGGTGTTTTAGAGAAGAGAGAAGAGTCTAGGACGTGTGGAGCGTTGTCCAGAGTGTTTTAGAGAAGGGAGAAGAGTCTAGGACGTGTGGAGCGTTGTCCAGAGTGTTTTAGAGAAGAGAGAAGAGTCTAGGACGTGTGGAGCGTTGTCCAGGGTGTTTTAGAGAAGGGAGAAGAGTCTAGGACGTGTGGAGCATTGTCCAGAGTGTTTTAGAGAAGGGAGAAGAGTCTAGGACGTGTGGAGCGTTGTCCAGAGTGTTTTAGAGAAGGGAGAAGAGTCTAGGACGTGTGGAGCGTTGTCCAGAGTGTTTTAGAGAAGGTTCTGACAGCTTAACTGTGTCAGCTGATCTGAGTGAGGGGAGGGGTTGTAGGGTTGGATCAGGCTTTGAAGATGTAAGGAGAGAATAGTTTTGAGTGGAGGTCTGGATGAGGAGCTGGGCTGACTCCTGGGTGAGGAAGGGTCTGATCCTTCACATGTTTATAGAGTGTTAACATACAGGATCAAGTGAATGAGAGCCGACAGTCCAGGACAAACAGCAAGGTTCTAGGCTGTTGGTTTAATATTCATCTGATGCAGAGTGACATGGTTTCTCTCTCATCACATCCGCTGTAGTTTTACAATGTTTTACCATGTTTTACGATGCAAATGTCTCTCCAACGCGCTGCGAGGCGGCGAGCAGAGCGAGCGTGGAGACGGAGAGGCAGATCTGCTGCTATGAGGCCGTCAGTCTATCTTCTGTGAAGCACCTTCACTAATCCCACAGCAGTGTCTGTGCATGGCTGCAATGAGAGGGGGTTAATATATGCAACAGCAACACTATGGTAAGGAACAGGCAGCGGGTTAATGTTATGCAACAGTAAAGCTATGTAGTAACTAACCCTACAGACAGAGGGTTAATATATACAATACTAAAGACAAAGGATGGAACAATAGAACAGTGTCTCTGCGCCGCGTAAACAAATGGATCCCCCCCCCCCCCCCCCCATTAATTCTGTCCGGTGATGATTCGAAAAGCTGAGTGCTCTTGGGGTGTGTGTGTGTGTGTGTGTGTGTGTGTGTGTGTGTGTGTGTGTGTGTGTGTGTGTGTGTGTGTGTGTGTGTGTGTGTGTGTGTGTGTGTGTGTGTGTGTGTGTGATCTCATGCAGAGCTACAGTCTATCAGCTATCTCCTTATTCCAACTTTTAATGTCATTTTTTTTAATCGATTGTCATGTGAGCTTGTAGATCTGCTGTTTTCAGAGCATGGCACCCACACACAACCGAGCATAACATGACTATAGTCTTAGTTCTACTGGATCTCTTCTCCTCTAGTCTTAGTTCTACTGGATCTCTTCTCCACTAGTCTTAGTTCTACTGGATCTCTTCTCCTCTAGTCTTAGTTCTACTGGATCTCTTCTCCTCTAGTCTTAGTTCTACTGGATCTCTTCTCCACTAGTCTTAGTTCTACTGGATCTCTAGTCTTAGTTCTACTGGATCTCTTCTCCACTAGTCTTAGTTCTACTGGATCTCTTCTCCTCTAGTCTTAGTTCTACTGGATCTCTTCTCCACTAGTCTTAGTTCTACTGGATCTCTTCTCCTCTAGTCTTAGTTCTACTGGATCTCTTCTCCACTAGTCTTAGTTCTACTGGATCTCTTCTCCTCTAGTCTTAGTTCTACTGGATCTCTTCTCCTCTAGGCCCTTACTGTTGAAGCTGTCAGTATATTTAGTTATATTTTTAGTTCATCATAGCTTAGTTTTTATTCAGTTTTCATTGTGAAAAAAGCCAAGGTAGTCAACTGACATTGTTGGTCATAGTTTTAGTGGATGACATTAACCCAGCTACAAGGATACAGGATAGGTGGGCACTTCCATGTAAAATTGGCTATTTTGTCCAAAATGTTAAAAGAAAAATATACATATGAAAAATTGCCTTTGGTAGAGGTTTGGGTTGTGTAGTTACCATGATGGAACTCCAAAAGTGGACAAGAAATCTAAAATAATTGCTTCATTGATTAGAAATTGATAACTCTATGCTCCTCGTTGACTTACATTGTAAATAGCTCTCAAAGTCACTCTTTTAGCACATAAACAAACGCAAACAAAGCTGATTCAGACAATACAGATCATCACCAAAGCCAGTAGTTTGTTTTTTGGGCGATGTAGCCGCCCCTATATGTGAGGTTGGGACATTGACATTTGCTGCACTGTGATTGGCCACTCATTGTACCCCCCTAACCCTGCACTGTGATTGGCCACCCATTGTACACCCCTTCCACCCACAATGGGTGGCCATGGGTAGCTGCACTGTGATTGGCTGAGTCTATTGCAACGCTAGCTGCACTGTGATTGGCTGACTCTATTGGCTGACTCTATTCAGCACTGTGATTGGCTAGCGAGACACATGATGAAAATGAACAACCTATAAATAGGACTTTGCACTTAAAAAAAACATTTTTTTTTAAGTGAGCTTCAAAAAAAAAGTGATGACCACTGTGATGACCTCACCGCCCACTTCACACTGGGTGTGTTTTTTAATTAAAAATGTCAACTTCCTCTTGATTTTACTATTTGAAGATCTGGATCCGGATCCACGGATAAAAAATGGAAAAATTAACATGAAGTTAACATTTTTATTAAACAAACAAATACATATTAGACCTCCATTTTCGAATGTTTAAGCATAGTACATATACATATAATGTATACTTTACTTAAAAACATATGGGAAAAAAATGCTAATTGAACACCTTCAATGCCACAGCCTTCATGCTAGGTGGTTACCAGTTTACTTAGCCTTCATGCTAGGTGGTTACCAGTTTACTTAGCCTTCATGCTAGGTGGTTACCAGGCTACTTAGCCTTCATGCTAGGTGGTTACCAGTTTACTTAGCCTTCATGCTAGGTGGTTACCAGGCTACTTAGCCTTCATGCTAGGTGGTTACCAGTTTACTTAGCCTTCATGCTAGGTGGTTACCAGGCTACTTAGCCTTCATGCTATGTGGTTACCAGTTTTCATAGCCTTCATTCTAGGTGGTTACCAGGCTACTTAGCCTTCATGCTAGGTGGTTACCAGGCTACTTAGCCTTCATGCTAGGTGGTTACCAGGCTACTTAGCCTTCATGCTAGGTGGTTACCAGGCTACTTAGCCGTCATGCTAGGTGGTTACCAGGCTATTTAGCCGTCATGCTAGGTGGTTACCAGTCTACTTAGACTTCATGCTAGGTGGTTACCAGGCTACTTAGCCTTCATGCTAGGTGGTTACCAGTTTACTTAGCCTTCATGCTAGGTGGTTACCAGGCTACTTAGCCTTCATGCTAGGTGGTTACCAGGCTACTTAGCCTTCATTCTAGGTGGTTACCAGGCTACTTAGCCTTCATGCTAGGTGGTTACCAGGCTACTTGGCCGTCATGCTAGGTGGTTACCAGGCTACTTAGCCGTCATGCTAGGTGTTGTAATGGCGGAGAAGGACTCCTCATCAGACCCCTGCACGCATAATGTAACCCCCCCCCCCCTCTTCCTGTTCATTTGTTCTCTGTTTAAAAAGCGAGTTGTTGAGGAACTGTCGGCTAATAATTGCTCAAGGAGCTCCGAAGAAACTTTTTGCAAATGTTGATTCCAGTAAAAAAAAAACACACAGCGTGTGCTGCTCTGAGACGCCTCAGACTATCATTACAGTCTATATTTATATTTTAATATATTATAATGTAACTCTGAGACGCTGGAACGCTGCCGCCTCAGAATATCAAACACTAACTGATGTATTTATGAGACATAGAGAAACACTGTGTTTAATGCAAAGACACAAACATCCCTGTGAGACACACAATGGAATGGAATAATGGAGCCTCTCCCTCCTCCTCCTCCTCCTCCTCCTCCCTCCTCCTCCTCATCCTCACGTTCTCTGGTGAGGAAAAGCGTTCCTTTGCTGTCGGGCACAAACCTCACATCTCCGTTTTTCAACTTTTAAAAGACGATAGTTATGCTTCTGTCTCCTTCCTGAGCCAATCATTAAATGGAGTTAATGATATTGAGTTAATGTCTCAGGAATGAGACCAAAACAAACCTCTATGAATTGCAGGCTTCATGGTGAGTAATTGATAGGATACATTTATCGTAGCTAAGCTACGATAAACCACAAGCTTGTGACGTGTGGCGATGCAACGTGTTGTGACCTTGATCTGCTATTTTTGTAGAATTTGTATAATAAGTGAAAGTGATTCACAAAAGAGTTACTTTGTAGATTTAGATGAGAAACCATTAGGCAATTCAGACCGTATTCTCTCTCTCTCTCTCTCTCTCTCTCTCTCTCTCTAAGGCCTGCATGCTCTCTTAATCCACTCAAAACGATCCAGAATGCCGCAGCCTGCTCTTGAACCCTAAACCCCCCATGGAGGTGAATGACACCTCCATACCCTGTAGACACGATCCAACCCCTCCTTCTCACTTACATTTCATTAGTTAACACTCTTTTCTCTTCTCTAAAACACCCTGGACAACGCTCCACACGTCCTAGACTCTTCTCTCTTCTCTAAAACACCCTGGACAACGCTCCACATGTCCTAGACTCTTCTCTAAAACACTCTGGACAACGCTCCACACGTTTGTTTGTTTGTTTGTTTGATTGATTGATTGATGTACTTTATTTAGTAAGACATGAGAACAACAGTACATGGAAGTACAAATTCACAATACAAGGTCTACTAAACTGGAAGACTCATAAAAGCACTGAGCTTGTTTCAAATGAGTTCCCCATGCACACAAATCATGATGACATATAAGAGACAGACAGATATACACAACTACTATAGAATGTCATACAATCAGTTTACAGGTTACTGGTATGAAGGGTGAGAAATATGTACAAAAGGAGAAGGAGAGAGGGGGGGGGTAGGGGGGTAGGTTAGGTTAGGACTTAGACAGGGGCCATTTTCCAATTGCAGCCTCCTGAAGGTGTATCTTTAGGGCTGTTTTGAAAGAGAGTAGGGTTTTACACTCCTTTACTCCTTTTGGTAGGGCGTTCCACATTTTTGATGAATAGCATGAGAACGAGTTACTTCCCTTTGTTGAGCCAAAAAAGGGTTGGACAAGGTTTGTGGAGCTGCCTCTGGTATTGTGATCATGGACATCATTAACATTTTGGAAGTATTTTGACAAATACAGGGGGATCCCAATGTTGTGATATATCTTGAAGACCAGGCCCATAGCAAGTTGCTGTACTCTGTCCGCAACCCTAAGCCATCCAATCCTATCAAAATGATCAGGGGTTAGATGGGTTTTGTAGTTGAGGCCAAGAAGTAGCCTTACAAGTTTGTTTTGGGATGTTTGGAGCCTTGTTTTTAAGGCCTTGGAGGTGTTGTGATACCATGAAGTACATGCATAATCGTAATGACCTTGTATGAGGGCCACTGCAAGAGTCTTCAGAGTCTTCTTACTGACTTTACGATCAATACTCCGCAAATAGCGTGTTTTTTTGTGGACCGTTTTGATCGTTTTTTCAGCGTTTTTGTCACCAGAGAGGTCAGCCTCCAAGATAGAGCCCAGGTAGGTAATTTCGTTTTTTCTTTTGATGATATCATCACCCGCTTTGATCGTGAAGCTCTCTGCCTTTCTGAGGTTAGGAGTGGACCCAAAGAGGATGCATTCCGTTTTGCCCAGGTGTAATGAGAGCTTGTTGTCGGAGAGCCAGATGCAGATCTTGTTGAGTTCAGAGCTGAGAGTTTTCTCAACCTGCAGCCTGTCCCTGTCCGAGACTAGCAGGGCCGAGTCATCTGCGAACAGGAACAGGTTGCAGTCGCAGGCTGACGACATGTCATTCACATATATCAGGAATAGTAAGGGTCCTAGTATACTTCCTTGGGGAACACCACAAGTCACTGGGAGGGGGGGGGACTGGGTGCCGTTTACTTCCACCACTTGCTCCCTCCCTTCCAGGTAGGATCTCATCCAGTTCACTGACGTGTCATCAAAACCTATTGCTTTGAGCTTATTGATCATAATTGGGTGATTAACGGTGTCAAAAGCCTTCTGGAGGTCCAGCATGACCATGCCGCAATATTTGCCCTTTTCAATCTCTTGTTTGATAGAGTCGTTCAAATAGAGAAGGCATGTGTCAGTGGAGTGGTTTGTTCTGAAGCCAGATTGGAATTTGTAGATTAGATTTTTCACGGCAAGATACTTGTCGACCTGTTCATAGACTATTTTTTCCATGACTTTCGAGATGGAGCTTAGAATAGAAATAGGGCGGTAGTTGCCAGGGTCTAATTGGTTTCCTTTTTTGAACAGAGGGGTCACCCTTGCTTTTTTGAAGTCGTTGGGGACCTGTCCCTGTGTGGTGGAGAGGTTTAATATGTGGGTAATGATTGGAGCAATGGAGGCGGCTGAGTCTTTTAGAAATTTGGGGGGGATATTGTCGAGGCCTGTGGCTCTGTGTTGATGAAGAGCACTCAATTTTTTAAACACCTCTTCTGTTTTCACAGGGGAGAGTTTAAAGTCATCTTTGCAAACACCCTGTTTTTCGTAAAATGAGACAACATACTCCTCACCATATCTCCCAGAGTGTGGAGGAAGTTTTTCAACCAAATCTGAGGCTACGGTCGTGAAGAATATGTTGAGGATTTTACTCACTTCGTGTTTGGATGAAATGAGAGTGTCATTCACCTTGAGGCTTAAGTTTGAAAGCCTGGTTTTCAATTTTTTGCTGCAGCCTAGGAGGTTCTTGAGTAGCTTCCAAAGCTCTCGTGTTTTTTTTTGATTTTCCTCAATCTTGTCATCGAGGTAGCTTTTTTCTGCTAACAGGAGCATGCTATTTACCTTGTTTCTTAGCTTGTTTTTTTCCTTTTCAAGTTTAGCTACGTGGGATTCAAGACCTTTGTTAAAACATTTGGCTAGTTTGATCGTACTTTTATGAAGCTCAGAACACTTTTTGTCTCTGACTTTCATGGCAGTAAGGATGTCCGAATTCATCCATGGTACCGAGCGGGTTTTGACCCTGATGGTTTTCATGGGAGCCACACTGTCCAAAATATAACTAAGCCAGGATTCGTCTACCTGTGTGCTGTTTAGAACGTCGGACCAATCCTGTTCCTCCAGTCTGTGATCTAAGTCCTCACTCTTATAATTTTTGAGGTCTCTGATTGTGACTGTTTTGTGGTAACCGGTCTTAGGTTTACGTTTCTTTCTGGTGCAGAAGATCATGTTGTGATCAGATATGCCACAGGTGGAAACACCACTATCTTCCTAGACTCGTCCTAGACTCTTCTCTCTTCTCTAAAACACTCTGGACAACGCTCCACACGTCCTAGACTCTTCTCTCTTCTCAAAAACACTCTGGACAACGCTCCACACGTCCTAGACTCTTCTCCCTTCTCTAAAACACTCTGGACAACGCTCCACGCGTCCTAGACTCTTTTCTCTTCTCTAAAACACTCTGGACAACGCTCCACACGTCCTAGACTCTTCTCTCTTCTCTAAAACACCCTGGACAACGCTCCACACGTCCCAGACTCTTCTCTCTTCTCTAAAACACCCTGGACAACGCTCCACACGTCCTAGACTCTTCTCTCTTCTCTAAAACACTCTGGACAACGCTCCACACGTCCTAGACTCTTCTCTCTTCTCTAAAACACCCTGGACAACGCTCCACACGTCCTAGACTCTTCTCTCTTCTCTAAAACACTCTGCACAACGCTCCACACGTCCTAGACTCTTTTCTCTTCTCTAAAACACCCTGAACAACGCTCCACACGTCCTAGACTCTTCTCTCTTCTCTAAAACACTCTGGACAACGCTCCACACGTAGACTCTTCTCTCTTCTCTAAAACACTCTGGACAACGCTCCACACGTAGACTCTTTTCTCTTCTCTAAAACACTCTGGACAACGCTCCACACGTCCTAGACTCTTCTCTCTTCTCTAAAACACTCTGCACAACGCTCCACACGTCCTAGACTCTTCTCTCTTCTCTAAAACACTCTGAACAACGCTCCACATGTCCTAGACTCTTTTCTCTTCTCTAAAACACCCTGAACAACGCTCCACACGTCCTAGACTCTTCTCTCTTCTCTAAAACACTCTGAACAACGCTCCACATGTCCTAGACTCTTTTCTCTTCTCTAAAACACCCTGAACAACGCTCCATACGTCCTAGACTCTTCTCTCTTCTCTAAAACAAAGACGTTAACCAGGAAGTGAATGGAGCAGTAAAGACGTTAACCAGGAAGTGAATGGAACAGTAAACCTTTGGATCACGTGATCTCCTGGTTCTGTGTGCATCTGGGGATGTAAACATTATTATTAGTTCAGGTTTACACCATGTCCCCCTGTTCTCTCTTTGTCTGTGTGTGTGTGTGTGTGTGTGTGTGTGTGTGTGTGTGTGTGTGTGTGTGTGTGTGTGTGTGTGTGTGTGTGTGTGTGTGTGTGTGTGCGCACAAACACATTACACACATCTACATTATGATAATCTACCCTAGACTCATTTTAGCACGCACGCACGCACGCACGCACGCACGCACGCACGCACACACACACACACACACACTATATCATCTACATTATGACAATGTAAGCACTTTTACATCAAACCTCACGAGTAGTGATGAGATACACTATCACTGACACACTACAGCACTTTACATGATGAGAGACAGACAGACAGACAGACAGACAGACAGACAGACAGACAGACAGACAGAGACACACAGACAGACAGACAGACAGACAGACAGACAGACAGACAGACAGACAGGTCCACTCTGCACCAGAGCAGTGATTTAACAGCAGGTTAATTAAACATTTACATATACATGCCCCGCCCATCTATTGTAGTATTCCATCAATTTGCACTTTAATCTGCACACACACACACACACACACACACACACACACACACACACACACACACACACACACACACACACACACACACACACACACACACACACACACACACACACACACAACCCTGTGTTTGTGTGACTGAGATAATTGGCACCATGCACATGAGAGAGAGAGAGAGAGAGAGAGAGAGAGAGAGAGAGAGAGAGAGAGAGAGAGAGAGAGAGAGAGAGAGAGAGAGAGAGAGAGAGAGAGAGAGAGAGAGAGAGAGAGAGAGAGAGAGAGAGAGAGAGAGAGAGAGAGACCATTCTGTTTCACATTTGATGAACACAAATGCTGCTGCTGCTGGCGAGGATGTTTGTTAAAATCCACCATCAAAATATTACTAATGTACAATCTGTCAATCTGGTATCCTGACATCCATTTAGTCCTCCTTTAAACCATCATGATTCTGAGCAACGAAAGGGCCTTTCTGAGTGGAGTGACCCCCTGTCAGGTTAAAAGAAGCTACGTCCTACCGGGGAAACTCCACCCTGTCAGTAAAAGAAGCTACGTCCTACCGAGGAAACTCCCCCCTGTCAAGTTAAAAGAAGCTACGTCCTACCGGGGAAACTCCTCCCTGTCAGGTGATAAGAAGCTACGTCCTACCGGGGAAACTCCACCCTGTCAGGTTAAAAGAAGCTACGTCCTACCAGGGACACTCCACCCTGTCAGGTGATAAGAACCTACGTCCTACCGGTGACACTCCTCCCTGTCAGGTGATAAGAAGCTACGTCCTACCGGGGACACTCCACCCTGTCAGGTGATAAGAAGCTACGTCCTACCGGGGAAACTCCCCCCTGTCAGGTGATAAGAAGCTACGTCCTACCGGGGAAACTCCACCCTGTCAGGTGATAAGAAGCTACGTCCTTCCGGGGAAACTCCCCCCTGTCAGGTGATAAGAAGCTACGTCCTACCGGGGAAACTCCTCCCTGTCAGGTGATAAGAAGCTACGTCCTACCGGAGAAACTCCACCCTGTCAGGTGATAAGAAGCTACGTCCTACCGGGGAAACTCAACCCTGTCAGGTGACAAGTAGCTACGTCCTACCGGGGAAACTCCACCCTGTCAGGTGATAAGAAGCGGCTTGCTAGCTCCTCATGCATTGAAGGAGGCATGAGCTAAGTTCTGGGCTCTCCCTAGGCTGGCAGAGGGAGAGTAGCGCCCAGGATTACTTAGGCAATTGGCACTGGGTAAAAAAATGGGTTACAAAATCATGGGATAAAAATTATAAAGAATAAGAAGAAAACAAAAACAATTATGATTATGAGCAACATCTACAATCCTAATGCAAGAGTAACGCCTCTGTACAAAAAGGAAGCAAATCAGTCCGTCAACTACCGTCCTGTTTCCATTCTATGATCCATCGCCAAGGTTAGAGAGAGGCTAGTAAACCATGAGATCCACAAGTATCTCACAGAAAGAAAACAAATGAATTCCCTCCTGGCTTCAGAACATCTCATTGCACTGACACATGTCGTCTCTATTTGACTGGACTCACACCCCACATGAACTCTAGCAGATCTACAAGCTCACTATGCGTCACATCGATGTGTGTGTGTGTGTGTGTAGATGTCCTTCTAGCTTGTAGAGGTGTGTGTGTGTGTGTGTGTGTGTGTGTGTGTGTGTGTGTGTGTGTGTGTGTGTGTGTGTGACAATGCAGATTAATAGGATGTAACTGTGTGTGTGTGTGTGTTTGTCCTTCCATCGTCTGCTGACTACATGACTCCCATGGGAGGGGGGGAACTCTGCTGGTGGGGGGGGGGGGGGGGGGGGGTTGTGGGCTCTCCCTAGGCTGGCTCAGTTCTGGGCACACACACACACACACACACACAAACACACACACACACACACACACACACACACACACACACACACACACACACACACACACACACACACACACACACACACACACACACACACACACACACACACACACACTCTCACTCTCACTCTCACTCTCACTCTCACTCTCTCTCTCTCTGCTGGGACCCCCAACATACACACATCTTACTGCACCTTCAGATGGTCCCCGAACCACCCTTTGAGAACCCTTTGAGAAGCCAGTGTCTTCATAAACAAAGTGCAGAGTGGCTTCCTGCAGTAATAGATATTTAATGTAGCATGTTATGACTCTTATTACTGATGTACACACACACACACACACACACACACACACACACACACACACACACACACACACACACACACACACACACACACACACACACACACACACACACGTTATGACTCTTATTACTGAAGCTTTAATTACTGCTTTGTCCTTTTGTTTTCTTTACAAAGAGATCAGCAAGACCTCTAACAATACACTAGATATACAAGACCTCTAACAATACACTAGATATACAAGACCTCTAACAATACACTAGATATACAAGACCTCTAACAATACACTAGATCTACAAGACCTCTAACAATACACTAGATCTACAAGACCTCTAACAATACACTAGATCTACAAGACCTCTAACAATACACTAGATCTACAAGACCTCTAACAATACACTAGATATACAAGACCTCTAACAATACACTAGATATACAAGACCTCTAACAACCTGAGTGGGTAGGTAGGTACTGTATGTGGGTGGGTGGGAAGGTAGGTAGGTAAGTAGGTAGGGAGGTATGTGGGTGTATAGGTAGGTATGTAGGTAGGTAGGGAGGTATGTGGGTGGGTAGGTAGGTAGGTAGGTTTGTAGGTATATGGGTGGGTGGGAAGGTAGGTAGGTAGGTAGGTAGGTAGGTATGTAGGTACTAAGTAGGTATGTAGGTATGTGGGTGGGTGGGAAGGTAGGTAGGTAGGTAGGTAGGTAGGTAGGTATGTGGGTGTATAGGTAGGTAGGTGTGTGGGTGGGTAGGTAGCAGGGGTGGACTGGGCATCTGGTATACCGGGCATATGCCCGGTGGGCCGACCATTCATTTTCGGGTTGCACTGCCCAATTATCTTTTCCCTCGTTTTACGATAGTTACGGTAATGTTTGGGCTGGGCGGCCACTAGTAGCACCGGCCCACAGAGCAGAGAGACATCACATGATTGGCCCACTGGCTTGACTTGTACATTACATTACATTACAGTCATTTAGCAGAGGCTTTTATCCAAAGCGACTTACAATTCAACATACAGTAGGTAGGGAACGAAACTACTAATCACCAGAAGTCCTAAGTGCATGTTCTGCTAAAACAAGCAACTAAGAGTATACCTAGTGCTAAGGTAAAAGTGCAATATATCAGCTACCTATTTCCTTAAACAGATGAGACAAAATAGCAAAATCAAATGAGCAAGAGCTAAAACAAATAAGTGTATCGACTAAACAAGATCCAATAAAACAATAAAACAAAAAAACAAGCGTTTGTACAACTAGTTAACAACAAATAGGCCAGACAAAGAGGAAGGGTAGTGTTTCCTGAAGAGGTGGGTTTTCAGCCTGCGGTGAAAGATGGGCAGTGACTCTGCTGTCCTGACATCAGTGTCTCTGCTGTCCTGACATCAGTGACTCTGCTGTCCTGACATCAGTGACTCTGTTGTCCTGACATCAGTGTCTCTGCTGTCCTGACATCAGTGACTTAGTGGCAGCGGTGGCCTAGTGGTTAGAGGGGCGGCCTTGATACCGGAAGGTCCCTAGTTCGATTCCCCAATTCATCACATCAATCATGAATCACCGCTGAATAGCCCTTGAGCAAGGCTTCCATGCAGGGTCCGGCTGGAAACAAGCTTCGTGCTTAGTCCGACACCCTGGGTAAACAACAAACTTTGCTTTGCTTTTACTCTGCTGTCCTGACATCAGTGACTCTGCTGTCCTGACATCAGTGACTCTGCTGTCCTGACATCAGTGTCTCTGCTGTCCTGACATCAGTGACTCTGTTGTCCTGACATCAGTGACTCTGCTGTCCTGACATCAGTGTCTCTGCTGTCCTGACATCAGTGACTCTGCTGTCCTGACATCAGTGACTCTGCTGTCCTGACATCAGTGTCTCTGCTGTCCTGACATCAGTGACTCTGCTGTCCTGACATCAGTGTCTCTGCTGTCCTGACATCAGTGGGGAGTTCATTCCACCACTGTGGGGCCAGAACAGAAAGACTTGTAGAAGGACAGTTTAGCATGTGAAGAAGGTGATGTGGTGGTGAGCACAACAGAGGACTATGCCTTCCTGGTTTCTATCAAACAGAGGACTATGCCTTCCTTGTTTCTATCAAACAGAGGACTATGCCTTCCTTGTTTCTATCAAACAGAGGACTATGCCTTCCTTGTTTCTATCAAACAGAGGACTATGCCTTCCTGGTTTCTATTAACAAGTAAGACGCGCGAACGCTGGAAGCGAACGCAGCTCGAAAATAACAATAAGAAGAATAGAAAGGAATGAGCAATTACTTGCCATCCGGCCTGAAATATGCACAAATGATGAACTCGTGTAGATGCTTGTAGAT
This sequence comes from Gymnoscopelus microlampas, assembly GCF_963454915.1. NCBI lineage: Eukaryota > Metazoa > Chordata > Actinopteri > Myctophiformes > Myctophidae > Gymnoscopelus > Gymnoscopelus microlampas. The sequence continues at coordinate 586,450 of NC_139962.1, forward strand.
GTGTTATTTTTGACTGTCGCTGCTATATTTTTCTCAGAGGAGTGTCATTTGTCACCCAGGGGCACAGGCGAATTTCAGCCACACTGTAGTGCATGCAGGCAATGAGAGCGTGAGTCACATGGGGGCAGCCAATGATAGCGTGAGTGACATGGGGGCAGCCAATGAGAGCGTGAGTGACATGGGGGCGCGGCTGCACACATACTGCACACAGACAGACAGACAGAGACACAAGCCGAGCCGAGTTTCATAGTAGGCTCCACTTCGCCGCACCTCCTTCCGCGTTCGCAAACAAAGGACTATGCCCTCCTGGTTTCTATCAAACAGAGGACTATGACCTCCTGGTTTCTATCAAACAGAGGACTATGCCCTCCTGGTTTCTATCAAACAGAGGACTATGCCCTCCTGGTTTCTATCAAACAGAGGACTATGCCTTCCTGGTTTCTATCAAACAGAGGACTATGCCCTCCTGGTTTCTATTAAACAGAGGACTATGCCCTCCTGGTTTCTATCAAACAGAGGACTATGCCCTCCTGGTTTCTATCAAACAGAGGACTATGCCCTCCTGGTTTCTATTAAACAGAGGACTATGCCTTCCTGGTTTCTATTAAACAGAGGCTATGCCTTCCTGGTTTCTATCACAACAGAGGACTATGCCTTCCTGGTTTCTATCAAACAGAGGACTATGCCTTCCTGGTTTCTATTAAACAGAGGGCTATGCCTTCCTGGTTTCTATCAAACAGAGGGCTATGCCTTCCTGGTTTCTATTAAACAGAGGCTATGCCTTCCTGGTTTCTATTAAACAGAGGACTATGCCTTCCTGGTTTCTATCACAACAGAGGCTATGCCTTCCTGGTTTCTATCACAACAGAGGCTATGCCTTCCTGGTTTCTATCACAACAGAGGACTATGCCTTCCTGGTTTCTATTAAACAGAGGACTATGCCTTCCTGGTTTCTATCACAACAGAGGACTATGCCTTCCTGGTTTCTATTAAACAGAGGACTATGCCTTCCTGGTTTCTATCAAACAGAGGGCTATGCCTTCCTGGTTTCTATCAAACAGAGGGCTATGCCTTCCTGGTTTCTATTAAACAGAGGACTATGCCTTCCTGGTTTCTATCACAACAGAGGACTATGCCTTCCTGGTTTCTATCACAACAGAGGACTATGCCTTCCTGGTTATATCACAACAGAGGACTATGCCTTCCTGGTTTCTATCACAACAGAGGACTATGCCTTCCTGGTTTCTATCTAGAATAAAAAAGAAGGATGGATTACAGGGGCGTGTCCCAGAGTAGTACTGGGGTATTGCACATGCGCAGTAAAATCCTGCCTGAACATACAAAAAGGCTCAGTAGATGGCAGCGTGTGACCCTTAAACGGTAGTGTTTGTTTTGTGTCACTTCAGTAGCCACGGAGACCTGCTGAAGATCTTTATTTGCTGAAATTAAATGTTAATATGGCCAAAACAAGTAGGCCTATTTAGTGCCATAATAGGCACAATTGTGTGGCATATCGCTGAATGAATATTAGCCCAAAGTTATAGAAATTGTTGTGTATTAACTACACACAGTTATTGTTGTTGGCTATTTGTGTAAGTAGTCTCTGTTCCTTTAAGTGCTGGGCTGGGGGGGAGTGTCTACTTTGAGTGTGCTGCCTGTATGCAGTAGAATGGAGCTCCTATCTGTAACGTTACTAGTTGAACAGTAAAGACAAACTTACCTTACCACTGCCTGGTTATTTGGTTCTCACAGACATTATACTGGCGACGAGGCGGATATTTTTTGTACTGACAGAAGAATGAGCCCGCTGTTTTTTTGTTTTGTTTTGCAATGAGCAAGTCAGACAACTTGCATGAAGGCCTTAGCAAGAAGTTATGTCTGGTGGCCTGGGATGGATATGGAGATAGAGGAGGTGGTCAGAACCTGTGAGACATGCCAAAAAACGAGACATAGTCCACCCAAAGCCCCTCTTCACCCGTGGGAATGGACTACAAGGAAATGGTCAAGGCTCCATATTGACTTTGCAGGGCCATTTCAAGGAAAGGTTTTTCTGATAGTTGTGGACTCTCATTCTAAGTGGCTGGAAGTGTCGCTTATGAGCTCTATGTCATCCAGTGCAGTGATCAACACATTACGACTGTTGTTCGCGACTCACGGGGTCCCTGAAATTCTGGCGTCGGACAATGGCGCAGCGTTCACTTCAAGTGAGTTCAAGGCATTTGCAAGCAGAAATGGCATTCGCCATGTCACGATGGCACCATATCATCCCTCATCAAATGGGCAGGCTGAGAGGATGGTGCAGACTACAAAAGACGCACTACAAAGGCTGGTGACCGGGGACTGGCAGACACGCCTTGCCAGGTTCCTGTTGGCACAGCACACAACGCCAAACTCAGCAACCGGGAAAAGTCCTGCAGAGATGCTGATGGGTCGGAGGCTGACTATTGCACTGGATCATCTACATCCAGATTTTCACAATGAGATGCGCACAAAGCAAGAGGGGCTGGCTGAGAAGCGCCAGGGCACAGTGCGCCTTTTTCATCAAAAAGACACTGTGTTTGCCCGGAGCTACACAGGAGGAGATAAATGGATGTCAGCAGTGGTGGAGCAGGTCACAGGGCCATTGTCATACACTGTCCAGACTCCAGATGGACAAAGACACAAACGGCATGTGGATCAGCTGCGTGGACGCACACCGAGAAAGCCTGAAGCAGCCGTCCCAGACGGCCCTCAACAAGCTCTGGAGGGTGAAGAGGATGGACCATGTCAACATCCAGAGACAGACAGTCGAGGGGAGGAGTTGCCTATGGAAGCTTCAGCATCAACTGCAGAGCCTCCACCAGGAACTGTTGGCAGTACCCCAGTAGTGTCAGTGCCACAGCGCCCTAAACGAGCTAAGATCCGTCCTAAACGTTTTGAGTACTGACTGTTGGGGTCTAACTGTGGGAAAGGGGTATTGTGCATTTACTAACACAGTTACTGTTTTTTGACATTTGTTTATTGGGGTCTAACTGGGGTAAAGGGGTGTTGTGTATTAACTACACACAGTTATTGTTGTTGGCTATTTGTGTAAGTAGTCTCTGTTCCTTTAAGTGCTGGGCTGGGGGGGAGTGTCTACTTTGAGTGTGCTGCCTGTATGCAGTAGAATGGAGCTCCTATCTGTAACGTTACTAGTTGAACAGTAAAGACAAACTTACCTTACCACTGCCTGGTTATTTGGTTCTCACAGACATTATAGAAATCATTAAAATTCTCATCTACTGATGCTTTACTGTCAGGTATTTTGTGCAAATTGAAGTGCTCGAGATTCAGATGTGCTGTAGTGTGGTAATAAACAGCATTGTTTTTAATTACACAATAACCATGACCATACACATAAATATAAATACTTTTAAATAGGAAAATGTTAGTGCTCCGAAATTGCATTTGGAACTACATACAGAGTATGACAACTAGTGTAGGCTACTTTATTGGATTTGTAGCCCACATATTAAGACTATATTTGGAGTCGCTGCATAGAAGAGATTAGGTAAAAAAAATGATATATATATATATATATATATGGCCTATGCGTTTAGATATGCTCACAGTATAAAAACGTATATTCGTCTTCAAAATGTATTTTTATTTGTTGATTGTGAACACCACATGATATGCATATTAATAACTTGGATATGGGGGTTTATGTCACTTTGTTGTTGTTCTTTATAACTATGTAAGTCATTTAGTCCACTTAAATTGTGTATTAGAATTACAAACCTCCAGCTGTTTAGGTGCTGAGTGGAGAGAACACAAACACACACCTCGACCGACTGAGAAGGGATCCTGGGGGTTTTTATGTAGCGCCTCTGCTGGAACACTCCGTCGTGCACTTCCTGATAACACTGCGCATGTGCAATACCCCGGTACTACGCTGGGACACGCCCCTGTAATCCATCCTTCTTTTTTATTCTAGGTTTCTATCAAACAGAGGACTATGCCTTCCTGGTTTCTATCACATAATTCAGAATGGTTGCGAGCTATCTGAAGAACATATGTATGGCAAACAATAATAATACTATACTATAATGTATTGATTAGATGATTATATTAACCAATTAAGCCCCATGTTATACTTTAGTCATACGATTGTCACAAAAATAACAATACATATAGCTAATAGCTACAAGCTCACAAGTCAGTGTCATGGTGATGTGGTGTGTCCTTGTAGATCTGCTATTGTGTGTGTTGTTGATCCAACAGTGTGTTGCAGTGTGTGTTAGTAGTGTAGTGTGTATTGCAGTGTGTGTTAGTAGTGTAGTGTGTATTGTAGTGTGTGTTAATTAGCCCTAGGAAGACAAATATGGTGTTGTGAATAAATAAAATGGTACTCAGCCCCCGAGAAAACTGCCAGTCATTGAAGTGAACGGGCCCTGCATGGGGTCCCCCGGCACGGGACCACCTGTCACACACACACACACACACACACACACACACACACACACACACACACACACACACACACACACCTCGGGGTGGGTTGGCTTGTCTTCACAGTGAGACTTTATTAAATCATAACATTATGTTGTCATTAAACAACGTGATTCTCTTTGTAACATAATGAAATATGAAACGTGTTATTTAACAAAGAAAGAGTTTAGTTTGTGGACTTTGTTCTGTTGTAATACAAGCCAGAGATATCTTCTGTTCTGGACCTACAGACATGTCTGTTGTTCTGTTCTGGAGCTACAGACATGTCTGTTGTTCAGATTCAGATGACTTTATTTATCCCCGGGGGGCAATTCAGTTTCTACAGATCTCACCATGACAAGACATACGTAGAACAACAGTAAAAACACGAAACAGAGAACGCTCAGATTGATCGACCTAGTACATTGTACATTGTTCCTTGTGTTAAGAGTAGAGCAGCAGTGCATATAAAAAGACATAGATATATGTAATTCAAGAACACACAGTAGAAAAAGTACATAATGTGCATATACATAGTGCAGGTTTTTAAATAGTTGCATACTGTCGTTGAGGTATACACAGATCAATAAATAATTAAAAAAAAAGCACTTCAGTTATTTATCAGCATTTAGCAGCCGAATGGCTGACAGAATAAAGGACTTGGGGTAGCGGTTTGTACTGCAGATAGAAGCTCTGTATCGCCGTCCTGACGGCATGAGGCAGAAGTTAGAGGACAGGATGTGGTCAGGTTGGTCTATAAGACCTTTTGCCTTCTGGACCACTCTCCTCTTCCAGAGAGTGTTCAGGTCATTTTGCTTGACTCCAGTGATTTTGGAGCAGACTTTGACGATGTTATTGAGGCAGTTTCTGTCCTTCACAGACAAACTGTTAAACCAGCATATAAAGGAAAAGGTTATGAGATTCTCAATATAGGACCTGTAGACAGTGCACATGATGTTTTTTGACACTTTAAAGGAGTTAATTCTCCTAAGTAGATATATTTTCTGTTGGCCCCGCTTAGCGAGAGACTCAATGTTTTTGTCAAACTTGAGGTGGGAGTCAAAAACAGTTCCTAGGTACTTGTAGGTATCAACTATCTGGACGTCTTCTCCGTGAATAGAACTAGCGACAGGGTCCGCTTTTTTAGTTCTAAAGTCAATTATAAGCTCCTTGGTTTTTGACACATTTAAGTCGAGGAGGTTGTCGTCGCACCACTGGACAAAGTCAGGAAGAGCACAGCCATGGTTTGACTCTGACCCTTTTAGCAGTGACAGGAGTGCAGTGTCATCAGAGTATTTGACTAGAAGGCTGTTCTCTCTGTTTGATCTGCAGCTATCTGTGTAAAGAATAAAGAAGATGGATGAGAACACGCAGCCTTGCGGGGAGCCAGTATTAGAGATTATAGGGCCAGACATAGTGCCATTTACTAGGACACGCTGTGTTCTATCAATAAGAAAGTTTAAGCACAGAAGCGAGAGTTGGTCAGGGAAGTTAAAATAGGAGGAAACTTTCTCTATCAGAATGTGGGGCTGCATTATATTAAACGCAGAGGAAAAGTCGGCAAATAGGATCCTGGCATGGGATCCAGGATTCTCTAGATGCTCGTATACTTTATCAAGGATAAGGAGTTTAGCATCCTCTACACCTTTGCCAGTTTGATGGCGAACTGTAGTGGATCTATTTTTCCAGCAGCCAGGGAAATTATTTTTTCCTTTAGGATTTTTTCCAGGTTTTTCATTACAATAGATGTTAATGCTATTGGTCTGAAATAATTTAGTTCCCTGGGTTTTTTTACTTTAGGTATGGGGATGATGGTGGACTTTTTCCAAATAGAGGGGAACTGGCAGTGATCTACACATATCTGAAAGAGCTTTGTGAACACCTCGCCAAGTTGGTCGGCACAGTGTCGCAGAGTGCGACCACAGATGGCATCAGGGCCGGCTGCCTTCTTTGGGTCGGTCCTCTTAAAGAGACTAGTCACCTGCTCTAGTGGAATCACCAGGTCATTCTGGGGCAGGAGGGTTTCCCTCAGCCTGGAGACATCTTCTTGAAAGTCAGACGTTTCAAACCTAGAATAGAAGGCATTGAGAGCATTTGGCAAATCTGCATTATTTATACCATCTATGCTAATAGGCTGCTCTTTTGTGTCAGTACGTTGGTTTATAGATGCCATGGTTTTAATACCCTGCCAGGCTGATCTAATGTTACCATTTGTGTACTGTTGTTCAATTTTGGTTTTATATTTAGCTTTTGCCTTAGCTATTTCTGCTTTAACCTCTTTTGAGGCTGCTTTTTTCTCTAGAGGGCTACCAGTGAAGAATACCTGTTTCTTCCTGTTTATAGCATACTTTAGCTCTTTGGTCACCCAGGGCTTATTGTTTGGAAAGATAACAACAGTTTTTGAGGGTATAACATGGTCCACACAGAAAGAGATATATGATGTTATAGAGTCTGAGAGTTCATCAATATCAACACATGCATCAAAGAAACATTGCCAGTCTGTACATTCACAGCATGCCTGGAGGGAGGATATACTGTCCTCTGTCCATACTTTCACAGTTTTCGTCTCCCTCTCTACGCTTCTAAAGCGTTCTGTTCTGGAACTGCATACATGTCTTTTGAGCAGACATTATTGTGACAAGCTGAGTTTAATCATGATTAATCACCTACCTAGGAACAGTTTGTTTAATTAATTATTAATGAATATTCCTGATGAATGGCCTGGGCGGGAATCGTTTGTTTGTCTCAGTTTAACTGCCGGACGTCGATGGGTTAAACATGATGACTGCTGACAGCCACCATGTGTGCAAATATACAGCGTAGTATCTCTTTAAACTATGCTGTGTAATATCTCATTGTTTTAAAGAATTGTGAAGTCAAAATGTAACGTCTTAGCAGCTTACTGATCATTCCTTCACATGTGATTTCTACTGACTGACTGACATGCCGATGTACCAGCTCAACGTTTGTCAGCTAGTAGATCAGCAATCTGTGCTGCTTCTGACAAAGTTTGAAAGTATAAGTGAAACTGTTTAAGGGGTTTAAGTGGATTTTATGAATATTCAAACAATGAAATGTATGAACAAGAGCTTGAGACTAAATGATAATTCATGCAGTGTGTGTTCATACAGTGTGTGTTCATACAGTGTGTGTTCATACAGTGTGTGTTCATAGTGTGTGTTCATACAGTGTGTGTTCATAGTGTGTGTTCATACAGTGTGTGTTCATACAGTGTGTGTTCATACAGTGTGTGTTCATACAGTGTGTGTTCATAGTGTGTGTTCATACAATGTGTGTCCATACAGTGTGTGCCCATACAGTGTGTGTTCATAGAGAAACCATTCAGTGTCTCGTTCTGCTGAGGATGAATGAATGGGAGGAGTTCAACGCCACATTTACCACGGCGGGCAGGCGGGCCCCCTGCCCCCCCGACCGGACCCCGTTGGAGCTGGGGTTAGAGGCCCCCCCGGGGCCCAGCGGAGCGAGCGAGCCCCCCCCCCCCCCCCAAAAGAAAACACACCCATCCAATCTTCATCTTTTCTGCAATGCTAAGCTCCCCCCCCCTCCACCCCCCCCTCCCGACTGGGATTGTTATAAATGCTGTTTATGATTGGTTGCGTTGACAGCTGTGAAGGGCACCCAGCACCCATCAGCACCCAGCCAGGCACCCCGGCTAGAATTTATCACGGGATTATTCCAACCGACGTCTCCATGCGTTATGTGATTGTAAATGACCCAGAGAGAGGGTGGGTGTGTGTGGGTGTGTGTGTGTGTGTGTGTGTGTGTGTGTGTGTGTGTGTGTGTGTGTGTGTGTGTGTGTGTGTGTGTGTGTGTGTGTGTGTGTCTGTGTGTGTGTGTGTGTGTGTGTGTGTGTGTGTGTGTGTGTGGGGGTGATAAAAAGGGACGGTGTGCGTAGACAACGAGACATTATTAATATGTGCGGGCGGAGTGGTGCCTGTGTGCCGATGCTCCTGGGGATTCATGGTGGGAGATGCTCGGTTTACACAGAACGCTGTTTGTTTAGGGTTTAATTCCAGCGACTGAACGGCTGAGTAAAGATGGTCATTCTGTGTTTGCTTTGAGCTCTACAGCTCTGAGTAAAGATGGTCATTCTGTGTTTGCTTTGAGCTCTACAGCACTGAGTAAAGATGGTCATTCTGTGTTTGCTTTGAGCTCTACAGCACTGAGTAAAGATGGTCATTCTGTGTTTGCTTTGAGCTCTACAGCAGCGGTGCCATGACATTATTCCAAGAACCGGTTCGTGTGACTGGCCCCATAATAACTAAGCCTAACCTCACACTAACTGTTGGACTAATGTGAGGTCAGGATTATGAGCTATAGTGAAGCTCAAACTCCCCATTGCAGTCAGAGCTGCCGACCCAATTGTCCTCCGTAATCTGAAAAATTCAGACTCCATCTCAGCACGTATAGCACCCTGCACCCTTTCCTGCCATGTGTGTGTATATGTCCATATAGTTAGTAGACTGTCCCCCAGGGCTTTGTACTAGGCCCGTCCTGTTTTCACTCTACACAACATATTAAACATATAAAAAATAAGTTGTGAGTGAGCTTGTAGATCTGCTATTTTCAACAACAGTTTGTTCCAGAAATGGGACACTGTTAGTATTTACTATGACAACTAGGCTTGTAAACACAGAGTTTTGGCTCCTTAACACTCGCATGACGGCAGTAAGACCAACTTTTGGTGTACAAGCAGAAACATAATAATAGGCTATAACTAGGAACGGAAATGGGTAACTGGGAATTGTAACTGAGAATGTAATGATGTAATTATTATTTAGGAGTGGAATCCCACATAGAGAACTATATTGTATTAACACACTCTACCCTACAGATTGGACATCATTTCATTTTATTCATAAAAGTTACGTAGTGCTACTTTAATAGGACAGCCAGTCTTGTAAACAGAGCATCGTCTTTGGTTTGGCAACAGAATCGTGTCCTGAAGTAAAGTAGCGTGAATTAGGTCAGGAAAACAAATGAAATATGTTCTATTAGGTCAGGAAAACATTGGAATGAGTTCATATTATATTATATTTATGGAATATGTTTGTGCCAAATGTCTGCATATGAATGTTAATGAGGATAGACGATAGATGATAGAGGGGAGCAAGACGCTTGTTGTTTGACTTGTTATGTTGAGCAGATGGTTGGCTGACAATACTGACACCCTCTGGCCTGGAGGCGTGTGTGTGTGTGTGTGTGTGTGTGTGTGTGTGTGTGTGTGTGTGTGTGTGTGTGTGTGTGTGTGTGTGTGTGTGTGTGTGTGTGTGTGTGTGTGTGTGTGTGTGTGTGTGTGTGTGTGTGTGTGTGTGTGTGTGTGTGTGTGTGTGCGTGCGTGCGTGCGTGCGTGCGTGCGTGTGTGTGTGGGGGGGGGGGCTTGTAAACAGATTAGCTAAAAATACATGTGTACTGAACAGCCCAGTGCTGTGTCTGTTGTCTCTGCTTTGGTGTCAGTTTTAAACGACTAAAGGGTTTTATTGTTGTTATTATTATTACTCAACTAGTGAAGGCTGATTGGTCAAATGTGTATTTGAGTATAAGTACCAAAGTTTATTTTGTATACATTCTGGGGAAATAAATAAATAAATGAACAAAGTAATTGAAAAGTCAGTCGCCAGAAGCAGGACGTGTGTTTTCAATGAGTCTAACATGCATTAGAAGGTGGCACTCGGGTGGTGCAGTGGTAAAGTACTCGGGTGGTGCAGTGGCACTCGGGTGGTGCAGTGGCACTCGGGTGGTGCAGTGGTAAAGTCCCTGCCCACCACCACACGTTGGTTGTGGGTTCAAATCCACCGTGGTGCATCTGGCTTTGTCGTACGTCTATGTGAACACAATAAAAAAGAAATTGGCTACTCTAAGTAAAACATTCATTAGAAGCACAATAACAGTCAGTGTGTTTTCAATGTATCTATAATATTAATTATGGTTAAAATGGAGTCTGAAGTTACAATGGGTTTGTATAGGAAGGGGCGTGTCTGATGAAATGAAATATAATGCTAAATACTGAATCAAGCAACTTAAAAAGTGTGTGGGGTGAAACATTAAAGCCTGAGTAGACGTTAAATTGACCCCAAACATGTGTGAAAGTGAACTATTCTCCAGTACTGAAGTAGGCTTTCTGTCCAGTACAGGCTATCTGCAGTGATACATTAACAGTAAACATTGCCCTGTGTGTCATTACTCATAACAATGTCTCTTGTCCAATCAAATCACTCAACCACAACTAATTGTTTTATAATTAGATTGAGGAGATTAGGAAAACTGAAGGGAATAAAAAAGTATTATTAGAAGAGGAGAGTTTGAAGGTCGTCCGCACACACGTACACACACACGCACACGCAAGCACGTACACGCACACGCACATACACATGCACACACACACACACACACACACACACACACGCGGGACTCAGGATGACTGGACTTACCTGCCATGCACAGTCCCCAGTGAACATTTCTCACAAAGTTCACTGGCATTTCTATTTCATGTTATAGTTTGTAAACATGCCCAAAAACCTAAACCTTAAAGAAAGGTAAAATGGTTAACCCTAATTGGGATTCGCCCCCCCCCCCCCCCCCCCCCCCTCCCTCTAGGAAAGGGGTAACAGCCAAAAAGAACTTAGGGCAAAGATTTAGAATGTAGTCTAAAGGAATACTTAATTAAACAGAATGTGAAATTATATGGACCTTAAAATGAAAGAGTAGCAGGATCCCAAAAAGACTTTCTTTTAAAAATAAGATGGCGAGAGCAAACATTCCTTGCTCTGCCTTTTTTTGAAAGGATGACCTTTCTAAAAAGGCTTAGCACTGAAGTCCGACCCTAACCATTCCCTAACCCTGATTAATACAAAGCTGCGACAACAACAATGTATAATCCACACATTTTCACTGCCATAATTATGTTCTTGCTAAGTATTTTTTTCACTTTTATTATAATTGTAATAATAATAATAATAATAATAATAATAATAATAATAATAATAATAATTATTATTATTATTATTATTATTATTATTATTATTATTATGATGTTACATATAGCACCTTTCTGTCCTCAGTCCAGTGACAAGTTGAAATAATCCATAAGAATCATCAATAAATGAATACAATGAAACTCAGACACTTTATTGAGGTCAAATCTTAACGTCTTCATGGATTATAAGTTTTGATGCGGCAGCGATATGGCACTTAACTTCTGAAATACTGTGTATGAAATATATATTATCTAGATATATGGAACTTACCTTCTGAAAATGACACTGCTTTCAGGGGGGGGGGGGGTGAAACCTTGTATGTCCATATTTCAACTGTTTAGGTTAGACTTTACAATGTTGCACAAAGGTAGCGAAAATGGCCGATCTACAAGCTCACAACACATTGTGATCTGACACGTTGTGACCTGTAGATTGTTAAGCTTTCTTTTTTTTTGTTGACTAAATATCATAAGATTTTATTTGAATAAATCTACAGTCGACATAGTCGACTAAAGTGAATTTTGGCGTCGTAATGTTTATATAAACGGATCCTATTAATGCCTAATTTAGACTTAGCTGTGTTACCAAAATAGTTTTAGTGTTTGTTTAGTTTATATTTAGTCATAGTTTTAGTGTTTGTTTAGTTTATATTTAGTCATAGTTTTAGTGTTTATTTAGTTTATATTTAGTCATAGTTTTAGTGTTTGTTTAGTTTATATTTAGTCATAGTTTTAGTGTTTATTTAGTTTATATTTAGTCATAGTTTTAGTGTTTATTTAGTTTATATTTAGTCATAGTTTTAGTGTTTATTTAGTCATAGTTTTAGTGTGTATTTAGTTTATATTTAGTCATAGTTTTAGTGTTTATTTAGTTTATATTTAGTCATAGTTTTAGTGTTTATTTAGTTTATATTTAGTCATAGTTTTAGCGTTTATTTAGTTTATATTTAGTCATAGTTTTAGTGTGTATTTAGTTTATATTTAGTCATAGTTTTAGTGTTTATTTAGTTTATATTTAGTCATAGTTTTAGTGTTTATTTAGTTTATATTTAGTCATAGTTTTAGCGTTTATTTAGTTTATATTTAGTCATAGTTTTAGTGTGTATTTAGTTTATATTTAGTCATAGTTTTAGTGTTTATTTAGTTTATATTTAGTCATAGTTTTAGTGTGTATTTAGTTTATATTTAGTCATAGTTTTAGTGTTTATTTAGTTTATATTTAGTCATAGTTTTAGTGTGTATTTAGTTTATATTTAGTCATAGTTTTAGTGTTTATTTAGTTTATATTTAGTCATAGTTTTAGTGTGTATTTAGTTTATATTTAGTCATAGTTTTAGTGTTTATTTAGTTTATATTTAGTCATAGTTTTAGTGTTTATTTAATCATAGTTTTAGTGTGTATTTAGTTTATATTTAGTCATAGTTTTAGTGTTTATTTAGTCATAGTTTTAGTGTGTATTTAGTTTATATTTAGTCATAGTTTTAGCGTTTATTTAGTTTCAGTGAGAAAAGGACAAAATGAACAGTTTTGGAGGTACCAGGTTTTCTCCTGACAATGTCTTCTCTACACGACACCAGAGAAGAAGAAGCATCATTTGTTATGTTTGAAGCGAAGCATGTCGGGAGGAAACCTCGTATCTCCAACTTCCACGTTTATACACTTTCTTCTTTCTGGTCAAATTAACGCCTTACTTCATCACACAGAGTGTCGCACAAAGATGTCAGATCTACAAGCACACTGAGCTTTTAGATCGGCTATGTTCACTACTTTTAAATGTTTGTAAAATAATAATAATAATAATAATACTATTAAAAGGAAGGGTTTTGGACATGCAAGCTTTCCTGTCCGACATGCGTGACAGTCATGCTTTATGGACGCAGATAAAGCCTTTGACGGAGGAGAAATTGGGGTTGTTATTGAAATCTCCGGCTCTCATATATGTCACACAAAATGACGTACCGATATTTTTGGCGACGCTGAGACATCTTTTATCATCATCTCTTAGGCACGGCGCGGTGCGGGGGGGCCGTGGGGGGGCTGTGGGGGCCGTGGGGGGGGGGGGGGGGGGGGGGGGGGGGGGCACGGCACATAGCGGACCTCTACACACATCATTGGGTCTTGCTGCTCGGTTAGCCCCTGAAGGTCAGCGCTTCCCGTCGGCTTCTTTATGGTTGTTTAACTTTAGGTTGAGTGATGGCGAGCCGGCCAGGAGACACCAGACCATTTATTTTGTACAACTCCCCCCCCCCCCTTCCCTCCTCTTTTCCTCCTTCCCCCTTCCCCCCTTCCCTCCTTCCCCTCCCCTTCTTTCTATCTTTAGGTCATGCTTTTATTTGTCTTTCTTCCTTCTTTTATTTCTGTCTGTCTGTCTGTCTTTTTCTTTCTTTCTTTTTTATTTCACTCTTTCTTTCTTTCTTTCTTTCTTTCTTTCTTTCTTTCTTCTACATGATAAAGTAACATTGTCTCATTTGTACATTTAGAGTAAAACTTTTTCCTTTGTTCAAATGTTCATATTCTCAAGGTCGTAATTCACTGAATTTAGCACACATGCTCGCACACGCACACAGGCAGACACACACGCGCACTCACACGCACGCACGCACACGCACGCATGCATGCACGCGCACGCACGCACGCACGCACGCACGTACGCACGCACGCACACGCACGCACGCACGCACGCACGCACACAGGCACGCACACAGGCAGGCAGGCACACACACACACACACACACACACACACACACACACACACACACACACACACACACACACACACACACACACACTACTAAGTGAATAATAGTGTTTTTTGCATTGTTTGCCTTTAAGGCTTCGTAAACAAAACTTACAGATCTGACAAATACACTAGAAGTATATGAAGATATAAATACACTATATAATAAATAAATATAAATAAATAAATATATAAATAAACTAAATATATACAGCCATTACATTAATCATTTTATAAAATATAATAATAGTGGACATAGCAATGTACATACACATTAAAAAATAGCCATAGAAAAGCTGATCTACAAGCTCACACTAATAAAAAGCACAATAAATACCGCATTGTGACCTTGTTGTCTCCGCCAGGCCGAAGGCATGGCAAAAGAGTATGTTTTACCCTCCGTCCGTCCGTGTGCGTGTGTGTGTGTGTGTGTGTGTGTGTGTGTGTGTGTGTGTGTGTGTCCGTCCTGTCCGTGTGTTACCACCAAATCTCCGGCACCGTTGGCCCGGTCGCTGCGAAACTGTGCACACACTCCCTGGATGCCAATTCAGAACCTCTGCCTCAATTTTTTCACATGGGCCTGTTATAGCGCCACCAGGAGGCCGATTTGTGTAAAACCCATTTTTTCACATTACTCCTACAGTTTTTAACCAAACGTCATGCAAATCGATACACAGTATCTCTATAGTCATGTGATCAACACGGATCTGTCCGATTTCCCATATTCCATCCTCATTGGTTAAGGTTGCCATCTAAAGTTTGCAGGATTGGTCCGTTTTGAACAAACTGCCTCAAATCATGAACGCAGCTTGCAATTTCCGTGAAATTTCACACGCACATTCCCACTAGGCTGAGGAAGAAATGACACCCTTTTCACATTGGCCTGTTATAGCGCCACCAGCAGGTCTAATTTAGCAAAACACATTTATGGAACAAAATGCCTCAAATCATGAATGCAGTGTCCGATTGCTGTGAAAGACCTAAGAATAAATGGCACCCTTTTCACATTGGCCTATTATAGCGCCACCAGGAGGCCAGAATAACGTACCTGACCTGGAGGAGCACTTTTTCTAGTATTCAGGGCTGTGTTCATGTCAGAATGCGCCCTAGGCAACGGACATTCCCCCCCCCCCCCCCCCGTGTGCGTGCATGCTGCGTGACCTCTGCTTATTGGGCGGATTGTGGCCGTTTTTGGGCGTTTTTTTTGTTACTTTATTTCGGGGTTAGGTTAGGCTTATGTTATTTAATTAACCCCCCCCCCCCCCCCCCCAAGTCCTCGAAATTGTGTGGAAGTCCTCTGGGTGTGTGTGTGTGTGTGTGTGTGTGTGTGTGTGTGTGTGTGTGTGTGTGTGTGTGTGTGTGTGTGTGTGTGTGTGTGTGTGTGTGTGTGTGTGTGTGTGTGTGTGTGTGTGTGTGTGTGTGTGGGGGGGGGGGGGGTCTGTTCTCAGTAGCAGAGACTTGACAGAGTTTTGTTCTAGAAGAAAAGAATCACACACTTCAATTACCCCCCCCCCCCTTTCTGGGGAGGAAAAAAAGAAACAACAATGACCTGTGTGTGTGTGTGTGTGTGTGTGTGTGTGTGTGTGTGTGTGTGTGTGTGTGTGTGTGTGTGTGTGTGTGTGTGTGTGTGTGTGTGTGTGAGAGAATGGGGGGGGTCCTGAAGTGGTCCTCTTCAGGACTGAGTACACACACACACACACACACACACACACACACATACACACACACACACACACACACACACACACACACACACACACACACACACACACACACACACACACACACACACACACACACACACACACACACACACACACACACACACACACACACACACACACACACAGCAACACCGTCTGAACACAGGATGTAAATTAACCCTTAAAGAGTTACTGACTCTGTGAGAGAGAGAGAGAGGGAGAGGGAGAGAGAGAGAGAGGTTTTTTTTTTTGGTTTAGTGGTTAAGATGTTGGCTTTCCACGTGGGAGACCTGGGTTCGAATCCCGGGCGTTACACATAGAAAAGAGTCAGTCAGATGGTCCTGATGCTGAACAAACCAACATCAGAACCTACAGACACTACTGACATTAACCTTCTGGTCGATCGACACGGTCACAACTTTTTTCTGTTCTGGCCCCACAGTGGTGGAATGAACTTCCCACTGATGTCAGGACAGCAGAGTCACTGCCCATCTTTCGCCGCAAGCTGAAAACCCACCTCTTCAGGAAACACTACCCTTCCTCTTTGCCTGGCCTACTTGTTGTTAACTAGTTGTACGAATGCTTGTTTTATTGTTGAATTGTTTATTGGATCTTGTTTAGTCAATACAATTATTTGTTTTTAGCTCCTGCTCATTTGACTACTTTGTCTCATCTGTTTAAGGAAATAGGTAGCTGATATATTGCACTTTTACCTTAGCGCTAGGTATGCTCTTGGTTGCTTGTTATTGCAGAAAATGCACTTATAACCTCTGGTGATTAGTAGCTTTTGTTCCCTACCTTTGTTGATTGCACTTATTGTAAGTCGCTTTGGATAAAAGCGTCTGCTAAATGACTGTAATGTAATTAACCAGCCTCAAGACAGTGACATCACTCCCCAACAAATCCCACCCAACCATTAACCCCTAACCCCTAACCTTAACCCCTAACCCCTAACCCCTAACCCTAACCCCTAACCCCTAACCCCTAACCTTAACCCCTAACCCCTAACCCTAACCCCTAACCCTAACCCCTAACCCCTAACCCTAACCATTAACCCCTAACCCCTAACCCTAACCCCTAACCCCTAACCCCTAACCCCTAACCCTAACCCTAACCCCTAACCCCTAACCCTAACCCTAACCCCTAACCCCTAACCCTAATGGTTAACCCTAATTGGAAAAAAATGTTTTTTCCCCCCCTCCCTCCAGGAAAGGGGTAACAGCCAAAAAGGGCTTAGGGCAAAGATTTAGAATGTAGTCTAAAGGAATACTTAATTAAACAGAATGTGAAATTATATGGACCCTAAAATTAAAGAGTAGCAGGATCCCAAAAAGACTTTCTTTCAAAAATAAGATGGCGAGAGCAAAAATTCCTTGCTCTGCCTTTTTCTGAAAGGATGACCTTTCTAAAAAGGCTTAGCACTGAAGTCCGACCCTAACCATTCCCTAACCCTAACCCTAACCCTAACCCCTAACCCCTAACCCTAACCCCTAACCATTAATCAACAGAAACAAAAGTACGAAAACTATTGGATCGAAACAACACAAACCCAAAGTAATCTTAATGTCTATCTGGCCCTATAAACAGACAGTACATTGTTAAGGTTTTTCTCACTTTGTTATCAGTCCCCATGCTCAAATATACAGACTCAGTGAGCATAGCCTGGACATGGAGAAAGGCTCATATAGACAAACCTGTCTGTCCAGAGAGGACAGGCTGTGTGGAGAGAAAGCTCCACTTCTTCACTGCCTGGTGATAATGGTTCTTTATGCAGTGCACCTTTAAAATAATGGTTCTTGATGGAGTGCACCTTTAAAATAATAGCTCTTTATGCAGTGTACCTTTAAAAATAATGGTTATTTATGCAGTGTACCTTCAAAATAATGGTTATTTATGCAGTGTACCTTTAAAATAATGGTTATTTATGCAGTGTACCTTCAAAATAATGGTTATTTATGCAGTTTACCTTCAAAATAATGGTTATTTATGCAGTGTACCTTCAAAATAATGGTTATTTAAGCAGTGTACCTTCAAAATAATGGTTATTTATGCAGTGTACCTTCAAAATAATGGTTATTTATGCAGTGTACCTTCAAAATAATGGTTATTTATGCAGTGTACCTTCAAAATAATGGTTATTTAAGCAGTGTACCTTCAAAATAATGGTTATTTATGCAGTGTACCTTCAAAATAATGGTTATTTAAGCAGTGGAGACACATTTAAAATAATGGTTCTGGTTGCCTCGTCGCTCAGTGGTCCTTCTGGCCGATCTACACGGTCACAGCTTTTTTTCTGTTCTGGCCCCACAGTGGTGGAATACTCCCCACTGATGTCAGGACAGCAGAGTCACTGATGTCAAGACAGCAGAGTCACTGATGTCAGGACAGCAGAGTCACTGATGTCAGGACAGCAGAGACACTGATGTCAGGACAGCAGAGTCACTGATGTCAGGACAGCAGAGACACTGATGTCAGGACAGCAGAGTCACTGATGTCAGGACAGCAGAGACACTGATGTCAGGACAGCAGAGTCACTGATGTCAGGACAGCAGAGACGCTGATGTCAGGACAGCAGAGTCACTGATGTCAGGACAGCAGAGTCACTGATGTCAGGACAGCAGAGTCACTGATGTCAGGACAGCAGAGTCACTGATGTCAGGACAGCAGAGACACTGATGTCAGGACAGCAGAGTCACTGATGTCAGGACAGCAGAGTCACTGATGTCAGGACAGTAGAGTCACTGATGTCAGGAGAGAGACACTGATGTCAGGACAGAGTCACTGATGTCAGGACAGCAGAGACACTGATGTCAGGACAGCAGAGTCACTGATGTCAGGACAGCAGAGACACTGATGTCAGGACAGCAGAGTCACTGATGTCAGGACAGCAGAGACACTGATGTCAGGACAGCAGAGTCACTGATGTCAGGACAGCAGAGACACTGATGTCAGGACAGCAGAGTCACTGATGTCAGGACAGCAGAGACACTGATGTCAGGACAGCAGAGTCACTGATGTCAGGACAGCAGAGTCACTGATGTCAGGACAGCAGAGTCACTGATGTCAGGACAGCAGAGACACTGATGTCAGGACAGCAGAGTCACTGATGTCAGGACAGCAGAGTCACTGATGTCAGGACAGTAGAGTCACTGATGTCAGGACAGAGACACTGATGTCAGGACAGAGTCACTGATGTCAGGACAGCAGAGACACTGATGTCAGGACAGCAGAGTCACTGATGTCAGGACAGCAGAGACACTGATGTCAGGACAGCAGAGTCACTGATGTCAGGACAGCAGAGACACTGATGTCAGGACAGCAGAGTCACTGATGTCAGGACAGTAGAGTCACTGATGTCAGGACAGAGACACTGATGTCAGGACAGAGTCACTGATGTCAGGACAGCAGAGTCACTGATGTCAGGACAGCAGAGACACTGATGTCAGGATAGTAGAGTCACTGATGTCAGGACAGCAGAGACACTGATGTCAGGACAGCAGAGTCACTGATGTCAGGACAGCAGAGACACTGATGTCAGGACAGCAGAGTCACTGATGTCAGGACAGCAGAGACACTTATGTCAGGATAGTAGAGTCACTGATGTCAGGACAGCAGAGTCACTGCCCATCTTTCACCGCAGGCTGAAAACTCACCGCTTCAGGAAACACTACCCTGACCCTTCCTTTTAGCCTTGCCTACTTATTGTCAATTATTTGTATGAGCTCTTGTTTTATTGGATCTTGTTCATTTGATACACTTATTTCTTGTAGCTCTTGCTCATTTGATTTTCCTATTTGTCTCATCTGTTTAAGAAAATAAGTAGCTGATGTATTGCACTTTTACCTTAGCATTAGGTATACTCTGAATTCCTTGTTTTAGAAGAGAATGCACTTAATGCTTCTGGTGATTAGTAGTTTCGTTCCCTACTTATGTTTATTGTAAGTCGCTTTGGATAAAAGCGTCTGCTAAATGACTGTAATGTAATGTAATGTCATTTTAGCCTTAATGTCTGACTGCACCTCGTCCTTTTAGCATTTCTGACTTATATAACTAGTCAATCAATCGAAACCATCTCAAACGTTTGTGAGCTTGTAGATCTGCTATTTTCAAATAGCCGTGTGGTTAATGTTTTGAAATGATAAGCCAAGTCTAGAATGTAACTTAGAGTTTTAGAATAAGTATAGTAAAAAGTACAATATCTGCCTCTGAGATGTAATGGAGTAGAAGTAAAAAATAACCAAAAAAATAACTTCAGGTAAAAATAACTACACATTTTACTCAAGTACAATACTTGAGTACATGTACTTAGTTACTTTCTGCCACTGATCTGGCGTGTCGTTGATGTGTCGTCATGGTAATTAGCAGGTGTGCTAATTAGTGAACATTTTGTGTGTGTGTGTGTGTGTGTGTGTGTGTGTGTGTGTGTGTGTGTGTGTGTGTGTGTGTGTGTGTGTGTGTGTGTGTGTGTGTGTGTGTGTGTGTGTGTGTGTGTGTGTGTGTGTGTGTGTGTGTGTGTGTGTGTGTGTGTGTGTGTGTGTGTGTGCGCGCGCGCGCGCGCGTGCGTGTGTGTGTGAGAGAGACACCTGGGTGACAGAAGTGTCTAATTAGTGAGAATAAACGAGACACAATGATTAATTACGGTCTCTGAGTCAAACCATGATGATGTCACCTAAACAAACGCTTTGTCCCCAACAAACACCCCAAAATAATGGTTCTGGAGGCAATAATGGTTCTTCATGCAGTGCACCTTTAAAATAATGGTTCTTTATGCAGTGCACCTTTAAAATAATGGTTCTTTATAGAGTGGTGTCTTTAATACCATTATGGAACAGAGCCTTCATTAGTGTCATTGTAGCAGAAAAATAAAGAAACATGAATAGTAACCTAATGCACGTGTTAGACCATACATGGGCCACATGCAGCCCTCACCTTCACTTAATGTGGCCCACAGGTTAACACATTGGGTGCCAGAGGTTTATTAAAATATTGTACGTTCAGTGCCTGCATTTCTTCCATCCACTTACGTTGATACGTTTCGTGCTGTAGAAGCCCCGACGAGGACGTGCATGTAAACAAAGCGTGCGTGTGAGACGGCGGAGGGTCCCGACTAACGCCTGGAACAATAATATTTCTAACGCGATCCTCCATTGCAGCGTGGTCGGCGATCGAAAACGGCTCATTTCCACCACGTTAAAAAGAAATGGAGATACAGATGTGCCATTTCAAAACTTCAAATGTCCTGCCATCGACAAGACAGTACATTTTCAGGGGATTCCCAGGGCAATAAGAGGGACAAAGAAGGGCATTTAAAATGCTGAATTATTTTGATGATCACTGCTTTTATGATGCTAATTAATTTGAGCAACTGGTCAAGGACCTCTTCAAATCACCTTTCGCCTCATAATGAGTCTGACACCTTCTTCAACACACATTCTTTTGTTCTCATGTATATGGATGTCTGTTGAAGGGAAAAACGGGGGTGTGTAGTGACAACTTCTTTTCAGGGGCAAAACAGTGCATTTTTAAGGCAAGAACAGGGAGGAAAAAAATGCATTTTCAGGGCACTTTCAGGGAAACAACAGTAACGTGTGAAGTTTTGAAGTGGCACATCTGTATTAAGCTTTTAGTCAAGGAGATAACATTGGAAATGCCAACCGGAAGGATTTTTGACATGGAGCCACATCCGGCCTCTCCTTCTCAGAGACTCCTTGGATGATCCCAAAGTTTCGTTTTAGCGCCCCCACGTATAAAAATAGAATTGGGTCAAAAACGGTCCGGACCGTTTTCGGCACTCAATGTGTTAATATCAGAATAGTGATATGTTATTGATTTCAGCTGTTATGATTCCTAACCCGCTTTAATGACTTCAGTCTATATTATAGTAGCTTAATGACTAGTATTAACATTATGTTGTCTTTTTTTATGCCCAATGTATTTGTATTTAAGTTCATAAAGTTGCATTAGTTTAACTAAATGCATTTGAAATTAAATACAAATGTTACCTTTCAGGATTCCAATTATAGTAAGTACCAAAAATAGCAGATCCACAAGTTCAAAACGAGTCGCACTGCAACGTGTGTTGAGCTTGTAGATCTGCTGTTTGTGCTTCTTTTGTGTGACATACAGTAGAATGATGACGTACGGCATTCATTTACACAAAGAGTTAAAATACAGAGATAAGAGGGTTCTGCCCTCTGACAGTTCCTCTACATAATGGTCCTCTACATCTATCATTAAACTAATACAAACCTTTTATTTCTCAGTGTTTAGTTTATATTATAAACTAATATAAACCCTTTATTTATCAGTGTTTAGTTTATATTATAAACTAATATAAACCTTTTATTTCTCAGTGTTTAGTTTATATTATAAACTAATATAAACCTTTTATTTCTCAGTGTTTAGTTTATATTATAAACTAATATAAACCTTTTATTTCTCAGTGTTTAGTTTATATTATAAACTAATATAAACCTTTTATTTCTCAGTGTTTAGTTTATATTATAAACTAATATAAACCTTTTATTTCTCAGTGTTTAGTTTATATTATAAACTAATATAAACCCTTTATTTCTCAGTGTTTAGTTTATATTATAAACTAATATAAACCTTTTATTTCTCAGTGTTTAGTTTATATTATAAACTAATATAAACCTTTTATTTCTCAGTGTTTAGTTTATATTATAAACTAATTTAAACCTTTTATTTCTCAGTGTTTAGTTTATATTATAAACTAATATAAACCTTTTATTTCTCAGTGTTTAGTTTATATTATAAACTAATTTAAACCTTTTATTTCTCAGTGTTTAGTTTATATTATAAACTAATATAAACCTTTTATTTCTCAGTGTTTAGTTTATATTATAAACTAATATAAACCTTTTATTTCTCAGTGTTTAGTTTATATTATAAACTAATTTAAACCTTTTATTTCTCAGTGTTTAGTTTATATTATAAACTCATTTAAACCTTTTATTTCTCAGTGTTTAGTTTATATTATAAACTCATTTAAACCTTTTATTTCTCAGTGTTTAGTTTATATTATAAACTAATATAAACCTTTTATTTCTCAGTGTTTAGTTTATATTATAAACTAATATAAACCTTTTATTTCTCAGTGTTTAGTTTATATTATAAACTCATTTAAACCTTTTATTTCTCAGTGTTTAGTTTATATTATAAACTCATTTAAACCTTTTATTTCTCAGTGTTTAGTTTATATTATAAACTAATATAAACCTTTTATTTCTCAGTGTTTAGTTTATATTATAAACTAATATAAACCTTTTATTTCTCAGTGTTTAGTTTATATTATAAACTAATATAAACCTTTTATTTCTCAGTGTTTAGTTTATATTATAAACTAATATAAACCTTTTATTTCTCAGTGTTTAGTTTATATTATAAACTAATATAAACCTTTTATTTCTCAGTGTTTAGTTTATATTATAAACTAATATAAACCTTTTATTTCTCAGTGTTTAGTTTATATTATAAACTAATATAAACCTTTTATTTCTCAGTGTTTAGTTTATATTATAAACTAATATAAACCTTTTATTTCTCAGTGTTTAGTTTATATTATAAACTAATATAAACCTTTTATTTCTCAGTGTTTAGTTTATATTATTTCAACATTTACTGATCTTTATGTTTTGTCACATTCCAGCGGAGTGGAACGGCAGCCTGACACCTGTGTGTGTGTGTGTGTGTGTGTGTGTGTGTGTGTGTGTGTGTGTGTGTGTGTGTGTGTGTGTGTGTGTGTGTGTGTGTGTGTGTGTGTGTGTGTGTGTGTGTGTGTGTGTGTGTGTGTGTGTGTGTGTGCTTATGTTTTACTGTGTAAAAAGTGCATCACAAATAAATGTTTTTCATAAATACATTCATACTACAGTGTCACTAAAGTAGCAAAAGCAATCAATCAAAGTTCATTCATAGGGTTAGGGTTAGTAAAGTTCATTTATATGTTATGTATATATATGAATATGTTATATTCATTTATAAGTTACATTTCATACAGCAGGTTTAGTCCAATGCACTTCACAGAACCAAAGAAGAAAACATTCAAATCATTTATGAAAGGTTCAAGGTTGTACTCTATTGTCAGTCTCTGTCTCTCTCTCTCTCTCTCTCTCTCTCTCTCTCTCTCTCTCTCTCTCTCTCTCTCTCTCTCTCTCTCTCTCTCTCTCTCTCTCTCTCTCTCTCTCTCTCTCTCTCTCAGCAGTATTTCAATATTTATTCACTTGGTAAAAAGACCTTTGGGACAGTTTTTCAAAACAAAACATTTATTTCTGATGCACTTTTCACAGAGTAAAACAAAAAAACAGAAGGGTGCACACACACACACACACACACACACACACAGACAGACAGACAGACAGACAGACAGACAGACAGACAGACAGACAGACAGACAGACAGACACAGACAGACAGACAGACAGACACACAGACAGACACACACACACACACACACACACACACACACACACACACACACACACACACACACACACACACACACACACACACACACACACACACACACACACACACACACACACACACACACTTGAAATATTTATTTATGTCCACATAATAAGAAGTACAGGATGTACAAAGGACATAAACAGTGCCAGTGCAGTCAGATAAAGGGAAAACAGCCAGTTACAAAGTGCATGTAAAGCAGAGCATTGTTACATACAAAACAAAAGATGGCATACTTGTCGAGCGGCTTCCTATAATAGCTGATATTGAGCAGTACCTTGCTAATTGTTTAGCCCTCCTTTAGGAGAAGCCGGCCATTTTTAGGCCCCTCACAACCAACTTGTGTCCTATAGGCTACCAAAGATACAAACCAAAAGTTTACATCTGTAGCCTAGCTGACAGATGGTCTGCTCTAGCTGATGATATTTTAGCACTTTGGTTAGGAAGGCTTCCTCTAAGCTGTAATCAAAGTACAGCCGACCTCGAGAATGAACACCTCCCTATGGTTTTCATTAACAACAATGACATCAGGGTGTTAGCTGAAATGTTAGAGAACACAGAATCATCGTTACACAGGCTAAACATGTTATAATGTTAGAGAACACAGAATCATCGTTACACAGGCTAAACATGCTCGGCTTCACAGTAGAATGCTTATACAGCATGATGGAGGACCTGAACATAGAAGTGATATCTTTTGATATCAAATCCACTATTCTGTCATGCCCCTGTATACATGGCACCCGGTTAAGATGTGGGACATGGTTTCAGCTGTTTGTTCATGACCATGATGTATACAGTGAGGAGCATGGTTGCCTGGAAACCATTGGAGAGGTTTAGTTTAGATGGTAAAACCTGCAACCTGGCTTTCAGAGTAAAGACAACAATGCATTCGTCTAAAGCAACATTTTTTAACACAGAGTGAGAGAGAATGGTCCGCAGCAGGGAGACATGCAGTCTTCAGAGAGACAGACAGAATGGACAGCAGGGAGACATGCAGTCTTCAGAGAGACAGACAGAATGGACAGCAGGGAGACATGCAGTCTTCAGAGAGAGAGACAGAATGGACAGCAGGGAGACATGCAGTCTTCAGAGAGAGAGACAGAATGGACAGCAGGGAGACAGGCAGTCTTCAGAGAGAGAGAGACAGAATGGACAGCAGGGAGACATGCAGTCTTCAGAGAGACAGACAGAATGGACAGCAGGGAGACATGCAGTCTTCAGAGAGAGAGACAGAATGGACAGCAGGGAGACATGCAGTCTTCAGAGACAGAGACAGAATGGACAGCAGGGAGACATGCAGTCTTCAGAGAGAGAGACAGAATGGACAGCAGGGAGACATGCAGTCTTCAGAGAGACAGACAGAATGGACAGCAGGGAGACATGCAGTCTTCAGAGAGACAGACAGAATGGACAGCAGGGAGACATGCAGTCTTCAGAGAGACAGACAGAATGGACAGCAGGGAGACATGCAGTCTTCAGAGAGAGAGACAGAATGGACAGCAGGGAGACATGCAGTCTTCAGAGAGAGAGACAGAATGGACAGCAGGGAGACATGCAGTCTTCAGAGAGACAGACAGAATGGACAGCAGGGAGACATGTAGTCTTCAGAGAGAGAGACAGAATGGACAGCAGGGAGACATGCAGTCTTCAGAGAGACAGACAGAATGGACAGCAGGGAGACAGGCAGTCTTCAGAGAGAGAGACAGAATGGACAGCAGGGAGACATGCAGTCTTCAGAGAGACAGACAGAATGGACAGCAGGGAGACATGTAGTCTTCAGAGAGAGAGACAGAATGGACAGCAGGGAGACATGCAGTCTTCAGAGACAGAGACAGAATGGACAGCAGGGAGACATGTAGTCTTCAGAGAGAGAGACAGAATGGACAGCAGGGAGACATGCAGTCTTCAGAGAGACAGACAGAATGGACAGCAGGGAGACATGCAGTCTTCAGAGAGAGAGACAGAATGGACAGCAGGGAGACATGTAGTCTTCAGAGAGAGAGACAGAATGGACAGCAGGGAGACATGCAGTCTTCAGAGAGACAGACAGAATGGACAGCAGGGAGACATGCAGTCTTCAGAGAGACAGACAGAATGGACAGCAGGGAGACATGCAGTCTTCAGAGAGAGAGACAGAATGGACAGCAGGGAGACATGCAGTCTTCAGAGAGACAGACAGAATGGACAGCAGGGAGACATGCAGTCTTCAGAGAGACAGACAGAATGGACAGCAGGGAGACATGTAGTCTTCAGAGAGACAGACAGAATGGACAGCAGGGAGACATGCAGTCTTCAGAGAGAGAGACAGAATGGACAGCAGGGAGACATGCAGTCTTCAGAGAGAGAGACAGAATGGACAGCAGGGAGACATGCAGTCTTCAGAGAGACAGACAGAATGGACAGCAGGGAGACATGCAGTCTTCAGAGAGAGAGACAGAATGGACAGCAGGGAGACATGCAGTCTTCAGAGAGAGAGACAGAATGGACAGCAGGGAGACATGCAGTCTTCAGAGAGAGAGACAGAATGGACAGCAGGGAGACATGCAGTCTTCAGAGAGAGAGAGACAGCAGGGAGACATGCAGTCTTCAGAGAGAGAGAGAGAGACAGCAGGGAGACATGCAGTCTTCAGAGAGAGAGACAGAATGGACAGCAGGGAGACATGCAGTCTTCAGAGAGAGAGAGACAGCAGGGAGACATGCAGTCTTCAGAGAGAGAGAGAGAGACAGCAGGGAGACATGCAGTCTTCCCTTGCAGTCTCAGCTCAGTCCAATGCTGCCGCTGCCTTTGCTGTTGTGCCCATAAGAGGCGGCCTCGGGCATTAGTCAGTGGGAGTTGGTGTTCTGTTCCACACACAGTCATAGATGCTCCCCACACACACACACACACACACACACACACACACACACACACACACACACACACACACACACACACACACACACACACACACACACACACACACACACACAGAGTACTGGTTGTCATTAGTTTTATCTTTTGGACGAGCGCCAACATTTTGGCAGGAGTGGGTGTGGTTGTCCGGGCGACGCTCTGAAAGGGACGAGTGTTAAAGGGTTAATCCGAACACACACGCACGCACACACACACACACACACACACACACACACACACACACACACACACACACACACACACACACACACACACACACACACACACACACACACACACACACACACACACACACACACACCACTATTCCCTGAGAATGAAAGTGGGTGTGTCCATAGAAATGTGTTTATTTCCATTAGGACATGACATCTGTGTGTTGTCAATTCACACCCTGAATCACAAAGACTAAGCTTCAAACCTCCCAAAACAAACTGATTTGACTACTTCTCCTCTCTCCCACTCACTTTGCCAGCCTAGGCTGGCTCAGGGTGGAAGACAGGGTTAAACAACTAAAATGGGATTGGTCTTCAAAATTGTGAATGCAGATTTGCCCGAAATGCCCCCTATACCCGCTTATCTGTATAAATACCTCCAAAAAGTTAGTGACACCCACAGTCACGAAACTAGAGGGAGCGTAAACAACAATCTGGTACCACCCACCCATAAAACAAACATGGGCAAATTCTCCTTCTACAGCACAGCCACCAAGGTATGGAATAGTCTAACCCCATCCCTCAAAAAATGCAGTTCTCTGGGCTCATTTAAAACAGCCCTAAAAACGCATCTTTCTGGAGGCCATAAGAGGAGCTAGTACCAGTTTCCCTGTAGACAGACGATCCCCTCCTCCCCTTTTTTGTATATATTTTCTTATTTTTCATGCTTTTTTTCCGTACATATATATTTTTTTCTCTGTATGTTGATAATTGAACTGTTTGGTTGCTACTATATATGTCTATGAAATTAATTCAAGGACTCCAACAGAAACAAGTCTTTTGGTCGGACCTTTTAGACAAAAGTATTATAAATGTAACTGTGTTGTTTTACATTATTTTGCCTATTACAAATTTCAATCAATCAATCAATCAAACAAACATTACATTATATGCAGACATTCATGGTTCATTTCCAACCACTCACAAACAGGTTTTTAGGAACAAAAAGACTTATTCGGCCAGCCTTCTCAATCGGCACAAGGAATTAGCTTCTGCCTTGGTTTAAACATGTGACAATTTACTTTAACCCTTATCTATAAAACTGTACTTTTACACACGCTCATATTATGAAATCTTTGTTTAACATCTTATTATCTTCAAAATAAGCCCCCCCCCCCCACACACACACACACACACACACACACACACACACACACACACACACACACACACACACACACACACACACACACACACACACACACACACACACACACACACACACATTTTAACCATGTATTTATGTCCACACAAAGGAGAGTATACAAGGACACAAATATTAAAGGTGCAGTGAGATTACATCACAAAATCATGGATTACGTCTTCATGATACAATAAGCATGTCACTCAGTACTCTATGGGTATAAGTAACAGTATAAGTACTCAGTACTCTATGGGTATACGTAACAGCGTCTCCGCCATATGTGGCGGCTGCCAATTATAGCAGAAATAGAACAATACTTTGCCAGCCTTTTTGCCTCCTTTTTGGGCATCCCAAGTTGTTGGAACCCTCTAATAACCAGTCTGTGTGTATGTCCTATAGGCTGCCAAATATAAAAACAAATAGTATGCACCTCTAGCCCAGCTCTGAGATGGTATGTAGGAGTGGTTGGTATTTAATGACCTTGGTCATAAAGGCTTCCTCTAGGCTAGGGTCAAAGGGTCAGGCTATCTCTAATACAAACACCTCTCTGGACTCTTCATCAACCACAACAACATCTGGTGTATTAGCTGTCAAAGATGTAAATATGTCTGGGTTATCACAGAGATGAAACATGGATGAGATGACACGGGAATGTTTGTTCTCACTGAGGGTGCATGATTTTTTGATTTTTTTTTGTGTTTCAGTGATCTGTTCTGTTTTGTGGTGTGGTGCAGACAATGAGGAACTTGACTGGTGGGAAACCATTATGGAAAGGTTGAGTCTGGTGGGAAGGACTTGTAGTCTGGCTTTTATAGTGAATGTGATGACGTCCTCATTGAGTGCAGTGTTCTTAAGGAATGAGTGTGAGACAGAGTGATCAGCAGAGGGAAGACAGGCGAGTTTCCCTTGGAGTTTTAGTCCCGTCCAGTGTTGTTGTTGTTGTTGATGTTGGTGTAGATCCATGAGGACTCGTCTGGCATCTGTAGCTGTTAGCAGGTGACTGTGACCAGCAAAGGTGACTGTTGCCCTGACCTGGGCGAGGGGGTCAGTTGTAATGTCCTCTGAGATCCTCACAGAGTAATGCTTGCTTGTACACAAGCTTGATCGTCGCGATCAGGCACATAATCCATAGAAGTTGCAAATGCATCTCAATTCTGCACCCACTACATTAACGGTGGTACAGATGTGCCACTTCAAAACTTCACACGTTACTGTTCTTTCCCTGAATGTGCCCTGAAAATGCATTTTTCCTCCCTGTTCTGCCCTTAAAAATGCACTGTTTTGCCCCTGAAAAGAAGTTGTCACTACACACCCTCGTTTTTCCCTTCAACAGACATCCATATACATGAGAACAAAAGAATGTGTGTTCACATGTCGGGGGTTTGATGCCCTGCTGTCTCAGCCTCTTGTCTCAGATCGTTCACAGCCTCACCTGAACATTCCCACAATGTCATCAACCAATAATAAATGATAATTTTATTACTTTAGACTTCCTAATCCATGTTTAATAAATACTTTTAAGCCCTGGATATACCATACATGCACGCACGCACACACACACAAATAATAATAGCTGATTTGCGAGGTGTTGTGAGCTTGTATATCTGCTATTTTGACAGTATTGATATATAACAGAAATAGACCCTTAGAGGTCTGTAAATCTGAGAGTGTTTAAATGGAACCAAATGGACCCTTACACACACGCACGCGCACGCACACGCGCACACACACACACACACACACACACACACACACACACACACACACACACACACACACACACACACACACACACTTGAGGTTACGTTGCCTCACTATGCAGGTCTACGCCCTCCTTGCATAAATTATTCATACTAATGTAACTCCTCCTTAACGAATGAGGCTTAATTAATTAAAATGTGTTTTTTTTATCTGGAGGAAAGTGACCATAATTCATCACTTCACCTTCAGCTTAGAGACAAGTTAACACATCTGTGTGTGTGTGTGTGTGTGTGTGTGTGTGTGTGTGTGTGTGTGTGTGTGTGCGTGCGTGCGTGCGTGCGTGCGTGCGTGCGTGCGTGCGTGCGTGCGTGCGTGTGTGTGTGTGTGTGCGTGCGTGCATGTAGTTTATTCTAAGAGAGAGAGAGAGAGAGAGAGAGAGACTACCTGTACTGTTAATAAGCTTTTATCTACTGACTATCTGTACTGTTAAAACTGTGTCCTCCCAGTGCCACAAAAAATGTGCATTTTTCCTTCGTTTATTTTTTAACATTGAAGTGAATGGAGCAGCAATGTTTTGGATAGCGTTATCTCCTAGTTCCTTTGACATAAACAAAAAAAAACAAGACAAAAAAAATAAAATAAATAATAATGATAATAATAATTTTGTCATTTCCGTACGTGGCCATGAGAGCCATAGTAGAATCGGACGGGAATTCCCGTTTCTGGCAATAAAAGAGTTAATAAGCTTTATCTACTGACCATCTGTACTGTTACTAAGCGTGTTAATGAATCAATACAACAGACATTCTTAACTTTATACATTAATAAACTCACCTTTACCAGTGATTTTTGTGTTTATTACCTTTTAAACTAGTCACAGCATATTTATCTCCACTATGATCGATCCCTGATGGTTGCTAATCACTGAGGGTTTCACCGTGTGGTTTCACAAATGTCATTTGTTGTCCGCCTTTGAAAACAGCATGTCATTCAAAAAAAAAAGGAGCCGAAAAAAAAACAGGAGCCGAGATACAGGATGTTTAAAGAGCTGGTTTGCACTTTTTCTGTTTTTCATGTGTCTATGAGGTTGATATAACTTCATTAAGCCCCCTGGTGGTGTTTTTATGGTGTTTTATGTCTTCTCTGACTATTTTGAGTTTCTTCCTGGAGGCTGAAACCTTGAGGGTCAAACGTGCCAATAGAGAAACAGCCCTTTAGTGACACTGTAAAAATATACCCTCCCCCTCATTATCATAACACAACAGGTGTGGGCATGAGGAGGAGGAGGGACTAGGACAGGTGGGTGGTGCTAAGGTGAGAACCAGGTATACTTAATGAACTGGAGGCGTGTCCACATAAAAACATAATTTTTACAATTTCTGTACACTTTTTTGAAAACAATCTTCCTCCTAGTATAACCATAATACCTGATGTTATGTTTTAGGGGGTGGGGGGGAATCGCTGAAAATTACGGCACCCCGTCTTTAACTAATAAGTTAACCAGGAAGTGAATGGAACAATAAATCTTCTTCTTTTACGCGTCCATGGCCATGTGCACCAAGTACCAACTGACTGGAAAACGTGTCCATAGCAGTAAAAGAGTTAACGACACATTTGACACAAAGTTTTATTTGATGGAAACATATTTGGATGATGGTTGAGCTCTTTTCTTCATATTGTGCACATTAACGTTAAAAAGCAACGCTTCATGCTCGCTTGCAGCAAAAATACAAACACAGAGATTTGGAAACCAGCATGCTTTGATATCTATACATATATGTGTACAAATATACATCATTTAATAATAGTAAGGGTAATAATAATAATAATAATAAGGTCACGGTCACTTTAATATCTTTAAATAAAAGTAAAACATATATCTGTCATTCACAGATAAATCAACAACATTTTTTTTTTTTTTTTTTTTTTACAAAAGTGCATTTTTATACATTTGAAATGATTTCCACTGTTTAAATGTAAACATAAATATGATCTCCACTGTTTAAATGTAAACATAAATATGATCTCCACTGTTTAAATGTAAACATAAATATGATCTCCACTGTTTAAATGTAAACATAAAGCCTTATTTTTATTATCTTTATGACAGGTCATCACTGCTGATTGTTCATGTCGATTGTGGAAGAAATACATGATTTCTAATGAAAATAAATAATTCACTATTTGGTTCTGAATGCATTATATTGTTAGCCTGATTATCAGCCTGAAGCTGGGTGGAGCTTCAGGCTGAGCTGGGTGTCCGCGGACCCCCTTCTTTCATATATGTTGTGCCAGGGACCCCCATACAAGATTTGTGTTAAAATGCTTTTAAAATATCCAAACATTTCCTCCAAAACATTCAGCATAAAAAAGAAGAAATCTATAAGCTCACAATGAATTTCATCAGTCCTTGTTGTGAGCTTGTAGATCGGATATTTTCAAACAGCCGATGTATATATGGAGCTAAACTTCTGTATGAACTCATTTCACCAGGGACCACCTTGAAGCCCCTCAAGGACCCCGGGGGCGCCCTGGACCACACTTTGAGAACCACTGTCTTAGACATGAATTCAGTCTGTCAATCACAACTAATTAATTATTATTAATTCAGTCTGTCAATCACAACTAATTAATTATTATTAATTCAGTCTGTCAATCACAACTAATTAATTATTATTAATTTAGTCTGTCAACTAATTAATGATTATTAATTCAGTCTGTCAATCACAACTAATTCATGATTATTAATTCAGTCTGTCAATCACAGCTAATTCATTATTATTAATTCAGTCTGTCAATCACAACTAATTAATTATTATTAATTTAGTCTATCAACTAATTAATTATTATTAATTTAGTCTGTCAACTAATTAATTATTATTAATTCAGTCTGTCAATCACAACTAATTAATTATTACTAATTTAGTCTGTCAATCACAATTAATTAATTATTATTAATTCAGTCTGTCAATCACAACTGATTAATTATTATGAATTCAGTCTGTCAATCACAACTAATTAATTATTATTAATTCAGTCTGTCAATCACAACTAATTAATTATTATTAAGTACATGTACTTAATTAAATGGTAAATGGTGTATTTATAAAGCGCTTTTATCCAAAGCGCTTTACATAGATTGTGTGACTAGTGGAGTATTTCCAATTTTCAATACTTTTACTTCTATTCCACTACATCTCAGAGGCAAATATTGTACGTTTTACTCCATTACAATTATTTGACAATTTTAGTTACTAGTTACTTGTAGTTTTAGGTTATTGTTACACAACATACATTAACCACTTCAGCCCTATTTAAACTTAGGCTATTTAAAAATAGCAGATCTACAAGCGCACAACGTGTCGCAACGCGTTGTGCGCTTGTAGATCTGCTATTTTCAAAGGATTTGTATCAATGTGAAAACTTGTGAAACGGGACATTCTGCATAAATAGTACTTTTACTTTTGGTACTTTAAGTACATGTTGATGGCAATACTTTGACTCAAGTAAATTGTGAATTGCTGTATTGATACTTTTACTTGGGTAAACAAGTATGAGTACTTCTTCCATCACTGCCATAGTATGACCATAAATTACACAAGTCAAAAACACAACGATTCCACCAAAGCCAACACAAATAAAAACAGATCTACAAGCTTCACTCTATAGTCAGCTTGTAGATCTGTGTATTGTTATGATGATGTATTTCCATTGTTCCATATAGAGATAAACGGTGACATTCTGATGAAAATAGACATTATAGTAACTGTAAGTTTTACTTTACATTTAAATTACACTGAACTATGAAGCATTTATCTGGAGACCACAATGGCCACACCTTAAAGACCCCTTAAAGACCCCTTAGGGTGCCTAAACCCACATGTTGAGAACCACCACAGTAATAATGTTACATGAACGACAACACAGCCTTGCCTTGAACAGACTGCACTCTGTTTGATTGTAGTTTAGTTGTAGTTCTGTCCAACCCTTCATGGGTCCTTAAGGGTTGTTTAGGGGTCATTTAGGGGTCCTTAGGGGTCATTTAGGGGTCCGTAGGGGTCCTTAGGGGTCCGTAGGGGTCCTTAGGGGTCCTTAGGGGTCCTAAGGGGTTGTCTAGGGGTCAGTGCACGGCCACCGCGGGGCTGCAGTTCATCAGAGAGTCAGTAGGGGACGCCAGCGCTCCAGGGCTGATGATGCTGGCGGTCCGGTGGGAGGCGGGGCTCAGGGTCTGGGCGGGGGCGTGGCCCAGGAAGTGGGCGGCGCCGGGCAGCGCAGAGAGGCAGCCGGCCGGCACTACGCTGCCCGGCGTGGGCTTGATGGGCACGGGGACGGCGGGCAGCAGCGTCTGCGGGCAAAGCACCGACGGCTTGAGCGCCGCCGGCATGCCGCCACCGTAGGACACCGAGTAATCCCCCCGAATAAGCCCCTCCCCCGTCGCCATGGAGATGGGCGGGGCCGAGGCGTCCGCGTGTCCGTAGACGGCGGCGTGGTGCGGCCAGGCGTGCAGCGGCCCGCCGTATGCCGCCGAGAACGCCGCACCGCCCCCGGGCATCTTGTACTCGCGGGCTATGATGTTCTCGATGGCGAACGGGTGTTTGAAGGCGGCGGCGGCGGGCAGCGTGGGCGGGGCCACCATGCCCAGGCTGTACCCGCCGCCGCTCATGGGCGGCAGGTGCGTAGCGGCGGCGGCGGCGGCGGCGCTAGCCGCTAGCGCGCTCAGACGCAGCTTAGCTTGTTGCTGCAGGTAGTGATGAGCCGCCGCGTCTGACGGCTTACTGGGAGCCAGGTGGTGATCACCTGACAACAGCACCTGAAACAATGTAAAATAATCATTATGATCACCTGACAACAGCACCTGAAACAATGTAAAATAATCATTATGATCACCTGACAACAGCACCTGAAACAATGTAAAATAATCATTATGATCACCTGACAACAACACCTGAAACAATGTAAAACAATCATTATGATCACCTGACAACAACACCTGAAACAATGTAAAATAATCATTATGATCACCTGACAACAGCACCTGAAACAATGTAAAACAATCATTATGATCACCTGACAACAACACCTGAAACAATGTAAAACAATCATTATGATCACCTGACAACAGCACCTGAAACAATGTAAAAATAGAAAAAGTGCTCCTCGGAGCACAAGTGTCCGCCAGGTCAGGTAGATTATTGTGGCCTCCTGATGGCGCTATAATAGGCCAATGTGAAAAGGGTGCCATTTCTTCTTAGGCCTTGCACGGCAATCGGACACTGCATTCATGATTTGAGGCATTTTGTTCCAAAAATGTGGTTTGCTAAATTAGACCTGCTGGTGGCGCTATAACAGGCCAATCTGAAAAGGGTGGCATTTGTTCCTCGACCTAGTGGGAATGTGCGTGCAAAATTTCACGGAAATCGCACACTGTGTTCATGATTTGAGGAATTTTGTTCAAAAGGGACCTATCCTTCAAACTTTGGAAGCCAATGTTGGCCAAGTAGGATGGAATATGGAATAACGGACACATGCATCTTGATCACATGACTATAGAGATACTGTGTACTGATTTGCGTGATTTTTGGACAGAATGTCTAGTGAAAATGTGCGTACAAAATGTCACGGAAATTGCACTCTGTGTTCATGATTTGAGGCATTTTGTGCAAAACGGAGACCTCCTGCAAACTTTGGAAGCTATTTTTAGCGAATCAGGATGGAATATGAAAAATCTGAAAAACACGTTTTGTTTAATGACTATAGATACTGTGTACCGATTCGCGTGACGTTTGGACAAAATCTGTAGGAGTACTGTCAAATAGTGTGTTTTGCAAAAAGTGGCCTCCTGGTGGCGTTATAACAGGCCCATGTGAAACATAGGGGGCAGAGGTTCTGAATTGGCATCCAGGGAGTGTGTGTGCACAGTTTCGCTGTGATTAAGACAAAGGAGCCAGAGATTAGCTGTCCACAGACGGACTGACAGACGGACAGGGTGCAAAACATACTCTCTCGCCATGCCTTACGGCCTGGCGGAGACAATAATCATTATGATCACCTGACAACAGCACCTGGAACAATGTAAAACTAGAAAAAGTGCTCCTCGGAGCACAGGTCTCCGCCAGGTCTGGTAGGTTAGTGTGGGCCAGCAATGTTCAGAATTCGCCAATCAGGCTGGAATGTGAAAAATCAGGCGGATCGGACGGATCCGTCTTGATCACTTAACTAAAGAGATCATTTGTACTGATTTGTGTGATGTTTGGACAACATTTGTAGGAGTGATATAAACTCTATATAAAGACTATAAAGAAATGGGCCTCCTGGTGGCGCTATAATAGGGCAATGTTGAAAGGGTGGCATTTGTGGCCTCAACATAGTGCAAATGTGCGTGCAAAGTTTCACCACAATCGGACGCTGCGTTCATGATTTGCAACATTTTGTTGCAAACTTTAGATGTCAATCTTAGCCAATGAGGATGGAATATGACAAATCTAACAGATCCGTCTTGATCACATGACTATAGAGATCATGTCTTCTGATTTGCGTGAATTTTGGATCAAATCTGAAGGAGCTCATTATCGTAAAATGTGTTTTATATAAGTCAGCCTCCTGGAAGCGCTATAAAAGGCAGATGTGAAAAATGCAGGGCAAAGGTTTTTCCTTGGCCTTTAGGGAGTGCATACAAAGTTTTACACAGATCGGTGCAGTTATAGGTAAACACACAAATTGGCCTGTTATAGCGCCACCATGAGGCTAATTTGAAAATGTTCAAGTGGCATTTCTTCCTCGGCCTAGTGAGAATGTGCATGCAAAATGTCACGGAAATTGCATGCTGCGTTCATGATTTGCAACATTTTGTTCAAAACGGGGCACTCCTGCAAACTTTAGGCCTATTGAGAATGTGTGTGTAGTCTACTGAGACACTACACTGTCTCTCTGTATTCTATGATCCTATAGTTTACTGAGACACTACACTGTCTCTCTGTATTCTATGATCCTATAGTTTACTGAGACACTACACTGTCTCTCTGTATTCTATGATCCTATAGTTTACTGAGACACTACACTGTCTCTCTGTATTCTATGATCCTATAGTTTACTGAGACACTACACTGTCTCTCTGTATTCTATGATCCTATAGTTTACTGAGACACTACACTGTCTCTCTGTATTCTATGATCCTATAGTTTACTGAGACACTACACTGTCTCTCTGTATTCTATGATCCTATAGTTTACTGAGACACTACACTGTCTCTCTGTATTCTATGATCCTATAGTTTACTGAGACACTACACTGTCTCTGTATTCTATGATCCTATAGTTTACTGAGACACTACACTGTCTCTCTGTATTCTATGATCCTATAGTTTACTGAGACACTACACTGTCTCTCTGTATTCTATGATCCTATAGTTTACTGAGACACTACACTGTCTCTCTGTATTCTATGATCCTATAGTTTACTGAGACACTACACTGTCTCTCTGTATTCTATGATCCTATAGTTTACTGAGACACTACACTGTCTCTCTGTATTCTATGATCCTATAGTTTACTGAGACACTACACTGTCTCTCTGTATTCTATGATCCTATAGTTTACTGAGACACTACACTGTCTCTCTGTATTCTATGATCCTATAGTTTACTGAGACACTACACTGTCTCTCTGTATTCTATGATCCTATAGTTTACTGAGACACTACACTGTCTCTCTGTATTCTATGATCCTATAGTTTACTGAGACACTACACTGTCTCTGTATTCTATGATCCTATAGTTTACTGAGACACTACACTGTCTCTGTATTCTATGTATGTGTTTACCTTGTTTACTGAAAGTCACTCTGGATAAAGAGCGTCTGAAAAATGAATACATTGGAAATTGTATATACTTTCACTCAAGGGCGCCGATAACGTGGGTGCCCGGGGGCACAAGCACCCACTATGGGTGAGGAGCACCCACTGGGTGCTAGTCAAAAAAAAAAAAAATCAAAATCAGATCGCCTGGTTCAGATCGCCACTGAACAACCGAATTAACCGAAATAAAGTTACAAAACCCCCCCAAAAAAGTCAATTATCCGACCAAAACCCGCAAAATTTTTCGCGCCCGCGAAGGCATGTGTGCCTTGTTGGGCACCCGCTAGAGCTTATAAATATCGGCGCCCCTGCTTTCACTTAAGCTTACATTGTGTAGGTTGTAATATCTGTATGTGGGTTGCTAGATCTGTTAGATCTTCACACACCTTGAATCTCTTGCGTCTCCTCAGGAAACTTCCGTTCTCAAACATGTCTCCACAGCTGGGATGCAAAGCCCAGAACGAGCCTTTACCCGGCTGATCCGGTCTACGAGGAATCTGTAACATATAATAAATACATCATAAATATTAAATATAATAACTATGAGATCCTTTTACCTGGCTGATCCGGTCTACGAGGAATCTGTAAGATTAATAAATATATCATAAATATTAAATATAATAACTATGAGATCCTTTTACCCGGCTGATCCGGTCTACGAGGAATCTGTAAGGAACATCATTCACATTGATAATAAATACATAATATTAATCACATGTTGACTATAGGGTTGGATTTAGGATTCTGTGTTGTTTATTCTTATTGAATACTTTATTAGAAGTTTGCAGAAAAAAAGCACATAAACTACAGATCAACACAACGTCTGTTCAGAGGATTTAAAACCCTAAAAATCCTTTGTACTCTATTCATAGAGACATTAAATGACAGACAGATATACACTACTATGCAGAACATCATATACATGTTTATAATCATATAATAAACAGTTTATAATCATATAATAAACAGTTTATAATCATATAAACAGTTTATAATCATATAATAAACAGTTTATAATCATAATAAACAGTTTATAATCATATAAACAGTTTATAATCATATAAACAGCTGTAGTAAAACCGTCAGAGACTCTTCTAGATGAGACGTTAGTATTTTCATCCCGTCATCAAATTATCGTCTCAGGAATGAGACAAAAACTAAAAAATCTTCATGAATTCAAGGCTTCATGGGGTTTAAATGATAGAAACGTCATTTTTAGGCTGAACTATTCCTTTAAGGTTTTCAGAAAAGATTAAATGAAAAATATGCCTTTAATATCAATATTAATATCAATATCTCACTATCAGTCATCTAGCTGGCTTATTATTATTATTATTATTATTATTATTATTATTATTATTATTACTATCAGTCATCTAGCTTTTTTTTCCTACATTTTTCTTTGTCATATTTTATTTTTTTAGCCCGAGACCCAAAAGAGAAATCAGACGTTCGCCCGGGACTCAATCTAGTGAAAATATCAGATCTACAAGCTCACAACGCGGCACGAAGCCACTTCTAATTTAGGAAATGTCTTTGATTTGTTTAAAAAAAAAAAAAAAAAAATGTTTTCAACTCTGTGCAAAATGTGCATCGTTTTTGAAAATGTATTCTTTAAATAATGATAATTAATGACAACATTTAGGAAACCAAAAAAATAAATAAAGGGATATTCACTCACGAGCCACGAAAATACATTATAATAATTAATCATTACCTTAATAAAACATTTAATGTAATATTTATTATATTATTATAATTAATCATGACCTTAATAAAACATTTAATGTAATATTTATTATAATAAAACATTGAAGCTCAGGTTATGTATTAAGGAGTTCTACCATGCAGCGCTACATAATTGTCTCTATAAAAGGGGAATCTGTCCCATAACTTATAGATATAATTATTACATTATTATTATTATAATAATGACCTTAATAAAACAGTCATTTCTCAGGTTATGTCTTAAAGAGTTCTCTGTGTATTTTCTCTATAATAAGGGAAGAGGTCCATGATGATCTTATAGATGTAATAATAATAATAATAATATAATATTTACCTTAATGAAGCAGTCATTGAAGCTCAGGTTCTGTCTCAGAGAGTTTTAATAATAATAATAATAATCATAATATAATATTTACCTTAATAAAGCAGTCATTGAAGCTCAGGTTGTGTCTCAGAGAGTTCTGCCATCTCTGTGTGTTGTCTCTATAATAGGGGAAACGGTCCATGATAAACTTATAGATGTCAGACAGAGGAAGCATCTTCTCGGAGCAGCTCTGGATGGCCATGGCCGTCAGGCTGATGTAACTGTACGGAGGTTTCTGGTCACTGTACGTGTTCCTACCGGGCCGAGGCATGCTGGACCACACTACAATAACCTATAACCTATAACCTATACAATTAACCTATAACCTATAACCTACAATAACTGGACCACACTACAAGCTTTAATCACTACTATAATATGATCAGAATATTATATATATATATATATTAGTGTTCCTGGACGATGCTTTATGGCTCCAGAGTCTCAACAGTTTATAGATTCAAAAGTCCTTCAGAAAAACAAAACAAGAGAAAGGGTTTTCTTGGTTCTTATTCTTCCATAAATCATCAGATCTTCAACAATGTCAATATACAAAAATGTGTTGTTTTCAAGCAGTTGATTTGCTCTGAGATCTAATAATCCTATATGAGTCACAGTCAGCCCTCAAAGAGATTAGAATGAAAAAAACACTTTTCTTGGTTTTTAAATTCTTCCATAAATCAGGCTTTTCTTCTTCTTCATCGGAGCTTCAACAGAACGAGAAGAAAAACAATCATCAGGCGAAAAAAGTCAGGTTTTAAATCG